>NW_023330747.1:61286-127698 GCF_011100685.1 Canis lupus familiaris | reverse complement strand
GGGAGCATATTCACTAGGTCTAGTGAGGCCCAGTTGAGGACCAGAGTCACCAGGTCTATTTGAGCCTGAGGCGTACAGATTCACCTGGTCTAGGTGACATCCAGATGGGACCAGAGTCACCATGTCAGGGTGAGGCCCTAGGGGATCCAGACTCATCATGTCCAGGTGAGGCTCAGGTGGAACAGAGTATCCAGGTCATAATGAGGCCACAGGTGAGGACCAGTTCACCAGATCTGGGTGGTGAGACCCTTAGGATCAGAGTCCAGTTCCAGGTGAGGCCAAAGAAAGAGTCCACAGCAATCAGGTCCAGGTGGGGAACAAAGTCACCAGGACTGGGTGAGGCCCAGATGGGGCCAGATTACACCAGGTCCCGTGAGGCCCAGGTGGTGACCAGAGTCCCCAGGTTTGGGAGAGACCAGGTAAGGACCAGATTCACCAGGTCCAAGAGGCCACGCGTGGGACCTGAGTCACCAGGTATGGGTGAGGCCCAGGTGGCAACCCCACTCACCAGGTCCAGGTGAGGCCATTTTGCTAGAGTCACTAGATCCACTTGAGGCCCTAGTGGGACCGGAGTCACCAGGTAAATGTGAGTCTACAAGAACACCACAGTCACCAGGTCCAGGTGTTGTTCATGTGGGAACGGAGTCCCAGGTCCAGGTGAGACCCAGTGGGGACCACAGTCACCAGGTCCAGATTGAGGCCTAGGTTCGGGGACGAGTCATCAGACCAGTTGAGCCAAAGTGTGAGCAAAGTTACCATGTCCAGGTGAGGCCCAGGTGGGGAACAGAATAATCCATGTCCCATTGATGCCAGGTGGGAAAAGTGTCACAAGGTCCAGACGAGGCCAAAGTGAGGAGTAGATTCAATAGGTCCTGTTGAGGCCCTGTTTAGGACCGTGTCCCCAGCTCCGGTGAGACCCAGAGAGGGCAGAGGTCACCCGGTTCTGGTGATATCCAGGTGGGGACCAGAGTCACCACGTCACGGAGAGGCCCAGAGGGGACGAGAATCACTAGGTCCAGGTGAGGCCCCGATGTGGAAATGAGAAACCAGGTCCCATGATGCCCATATGAGGACCTGAGCACCAGGTCCAGGTGAGGCCCTGTGGGAACCAGTCACCCGTCCAGGTGAGGCCCAGGTGGGACCACAGTCACAAGGTCCAGGTAAGGCCCAGGTATATAAGAGAGTATCCAGGTCCCAATGATGCCCAGGGAAGGACCAGAGTCAAGAGATCCAGGAGAGGCCCAAATAGGGATCAGAGTCATTGTGTTCCAAGGTGAGGCCAGATGGAGACCAAGGAACCAGGTCCAGGAGAGCCCCATATGGAACAGAGCCACCAGATCCAGGTAGATCCAGGTGGACCACCACATTCACAAGGTCCAGGGAGGCGCAGGTGGCAACAGGATTCAACAAGTCCAGGTGAGCCCACGTGGCGACCGGTCACCATACAGGTGCGGACCAGCTAAGACAGATTCACCAGGCCCAAGTGAAGCCCAAGGGGTGACCAGAGTCACCATAGGGTGAGGCCCAGAGGGGGAACCAGAGTAACCAGTTTAGTTTGAGGCCCAGAATGGGACCAGAGATCCCTGGTCAAATATTGAGGCCCAGGTGTGGAATAGAGTCTCAGGTCCCAATGATGCCTGGGTGAGGACCAGAGTCACTAGGGCCATGCAGGCCCAGATGCAAACAGAATCACTAGGTCTTGGTGAGGCATAGAATAACACCACAGTCAGCAGTATCAGGTGAACCCCTTGTGGGGAACCAGAGCCACTCTATGGAGCTGAGTCCCAGGTCATGTGAGGCCCACGTGAGGACCAGATGCATCAGGTCGAATTGAGGCATCGCTGGGGACAAGAGTCACCAGGTCGGGGTGTGGCGCTAGGGTGTGGCAAGATTCAGCAGTTCTGAGTTAGTTCAAAGTGGGGACGAGAGACACCTGTCCAGGTGAGGCCAAACAGAGACCAGAGTCACAAGATCCAGGTGAGTTCCAGGTGGGGACCAGAGTCACCAGTATGGGTGAGTCCCAGGTGGCATCCCCACTCACCAGGTCCAGGTGAGGCCAACCTGCAAGCCAGAGTCACCAGATCCAGGTGAGGCCCTAGTGGGGACCGGAGTCAACAGGTAAATGTGAGTGTACAAGAACACCACAGTCACCAGGTCCAGGTGTTGTTCATGTGGGAACGAGAGTCACCAATCCAGGTGAGACCCCGGTGGAGACCACAGTCATCAGTTCCAGATTGCGGCCTAGGTGGGGGGACCAGAGTCATCAGGAAGAGTTGAGGCCATAGAGTGGAGCAAAGTTATCATGTCCAGGTGACGCCCAGGTGGGGAACAGAGTAAACATGTCCCATTGATGCCAGGTGGGAAAAGAGTCACAAGGTTCAGACGAGGTCTAAGTGAGGAGTAGATTCACCAGGTCCTGTTGAGCCTCAGTTGAGGACCAGTGTCCCCAGGTCCAGTTGCGTCCCAGAGGGGGCCCAGAGTCACCCGGTTCTGGTGATGTCCAGGTGGGGACCAGAGTCACCACGTCAGGGTGAGGCCCAGAGGGGGACGAGAATCACTAGGTCCAGGTGAGGCCCCGTTATGGAACTGAGAAACCAGGTCCCATGATGCCCATATGAGGACCTGAGTAACCAGGTCCAGGTGAGATCCCTGTGGGAACCAGTCACCTCGTTCAGGTGAGGCCCAGGTGGGTCCACAATCACCAGGTCCACGTGAGGCCCAGGTATATAAGAGAGTTCCAGGTCCCAATGATACCCAGGTAAGGACCTGAGTCTACAGGTCCAGAAGAGGCCCAAATATGGATCAGAGTCATTGTGTTCCAGGTGAGGCCAGATGGAGGCCACAGGACCAGGTCCAGGAGAGCCCCATATGGGAAACAGACCCACCAGATCTAGAGGAGGTCCAGGTTGGACCACAGTCACAAGGTCCAGGTGATTCGCAGGTGTCAACAGGATTCACCAAGTCCAGGTGAGGCCCAGGTGGCGACCCGTCACCAGATCCAGGTGCGGACCAGCTAACGACCATATGCACCGGGCCCAGTGAAGCCCAAGGGGTTACGAGAGTCACCAGGTAAGGGTGAGGCCAGAGTGGGAACCAGAGTAACCAGTTAGTTTGAGGCCCAGAATGGGACCAGAGGTCCCTGGTCAAAGTGAGGCCTAGGTGTGGAATAGAGTATACAGGTCCCAATGATGCCTGGGTGAGGACCAGAGTTACTAGGGGCCATGCCGGCCCAGATGGGGAAGAGAAGCAATAGGTCCTGTTGAGGCATAGAATAAGACCACAGTCACCAATATCAGGTGAGCCCCTTGTGGGAACCAGAGCCACTCTATCCAGCTGAGTCCCAGGTCCATGTGAGGCCCACGTGAGGACCAGATTCATCAGGTCGAATTGAGGCATAGCTGGGGACAAGTGTCACCGGGTCTGGGTACGGCTTAGGTGGGGCAAGATTCAGCAGTTCTGAGTTAAGTCAAAGTGGGGACGAGAGACACCAGGTCCATGTGAGGCCAAACTGAGGACCAGAGTCACCAGATCCAGGCGAGGTCCATGTTGGAAAGAGAGTCACCAGGTCCAGGAGAGGTCCAGGTGTGTACAAGAGTCACCAGATCCAGGTGAAGTCCCGGTGGGGAACAGAGTCACCAGATCCAAGTGAAGCCCAGGTGGGGACCAGAGTCACTAGGTCCAGATGAGGCCCAGGTGAGGACCAGAGTTCCCAGGTACACGTGAGGCCCCGGTGGGGATCAGAGGCAACAGGAATCGAGTGAGGCCCGGCTTGGGGCCATGGGCACAGGTCTACTTGAGGCCCAGGTGTGGACACAGTACCAGGTCCAGGTGAATCCCCGGTGGTGACAGAGTCACCACGTCCAGGTGAGGCCCAGGTGGGGACCAGATCACCAGGTACAGGGGAGGCCCTTGAATTAACCAGAGTCAACAGTTCGAGGTCAGGCACAGTGGGCAACCAAGGTCAGCAGGTCCAGTCAGGCCAAAGGGGGGTTAACAGTCACTGGCACGGTTAGACCGAGGGGGACCGGAGTCACTGTCCAGGTGAGGTCCATTTTGGAACACAGTCACCGGTCCCAATTTTTGGCCCAGATGGAGGACCATGGTCAACAGGGGCCAGGTAGACACAGATGGGGGACCGGAGTTCCAAATATCAGGTGAAGCTCAGGTGGGGACCACAGTCAGGCAGATCCAGGGTAGTCTCAGGTTGCGAACCAAAATCACCAGGTCCAGTGATGTGCCAGGTGGCAACCACGATCCTCCCAGGAGCCAGTGAGGGCCCTGGCGGGGAACCAGAGTCACAAGGTACATGAGAAGCTAGAAACAACTGCCAGCAACCCAGGTTCCACATGATGCCCATGTGGGCCGGGAGAATCAGCATTACACATTATGGACCGGTCGGGATGGCTTCCGACTCACCATGTCAAGTTGAGACCCAGGGTGAGAGCCCCAGTGTCAGACCCATGTCCAGGGTGTGGCCCCAGGTGGAAGACCAGAGTTAATAGGTCCAGCTGGGTCACTGTTAGTGAAGAGTGTAAACCATATCCTGATCGTACCCAGGGTGGGTACCTGGAGACACCAGGTCCTGGTGAGGCCAGGTGGGACCAGAGACATGAGGTCCAGGTAAGATCCCGATGGGAACCGCAGTCACAAGGTCAGGTGAGGCCATGCTTAGGATCAGAGTTACCAGTTACAGGTGAGGCACAGGTGGAGCCAGAGTCACCTGGTACAGAAGAGGACAAAGTCAGGACTAGAGTTACTAGGATCAGGTCAGTCCCCATTGGGGAATAGAGTAAACCATGTCCCGATGATGCCCAGGTAGAACCCGAGTCACCACGTTCCAGATAAGTCGCAGGTGGGGAGAATGTTCACTAGGTCCAGGTGAGGGCCCAGTTGAAGGACCAGAGTCACCAGGTCTGGTTGAGGCCGACAGGGATCCCAGATTCACCTGGTCTAGGTGACATCCAGATGGGGACCAGAGTCACCATGTTAGGCTGAGGCCCAGAGGGGATCCAGAGTCATCATGTCCAAGTGAGTCTCAGGTGTGGAACAGAGTATCCAGGTCATAATGGTCCACAGGTGAGGACCAGAGTCACCAGATCTGGATGAGGCCCAGTTAGGATCAGAGTCACCAGTTCCAGGTGAAGCCAAAAATGTGTCCACAGCAATCAGGTCCAGGTGGGGAACAAAGTCACCAGGATTGGGTGAGGCCAAGATGGGGACCAGATTCACCAGTTCCAGGTGAGGTCCAGGTGGTGACCAGAGTCCCGGGTCTGGAGAGGACCAGGTAAGGACCAGATTCACCAGGTCCAAGAGGCCCACGTGGGGACCTGAGTCACCAGGTATGGGTGAGGCCCAGGTGGCAACCCCACTCACCAGGTACAGGTGAGGCCAACCTGCAAGCCAGAGTCACCATATCCAGGTGAGGGCCTAGTGGGTACTGCAGTCACCAGGTAAATGTGAGTCTACAAGAACACCACAGTTGGGATCCCTGGGTGGCGCAGGGGTTTGGCGCCTGCCTTTGGCCCAGGGCGCGATCCTGGAGACCCGGGATCGAATCCCACGTCAGGCTCCCGGTGCATGGAGCCTGCTTCTCCCTCTGCCTGTGTCTCTGCCTCTCTCTCTCTCTGTGACTATCATAAATAAATAAAAATTAAAAAAAAAAGAACACCACAGTCCCCAGGTCCAGGTGGGGTTCATGTGGCAAGGAGAGTCAACATCCAGGTGAAACCCAGGTGGGGACCACAGTCACCAGGTCCAGATTGAAGCCTAGGTGAGGGGACGAGGGTCATCAGGACCAGTTGAGACCGAAGTGTGGAGCAAAGTTATCATGTCTATGTGAGGTCCAGGTGGGGACTAGAGTAACCTTGTTCCATTGATGCCAGGTGGGAAATGAGTCACAAGGTCCATACGAGGCCTAAGTGAGGAGTAGATTCACCAGGTCCTGTTGAGGCACAGTTGAGGACCAGTGTCGCCAGCTCCGCGTGAGTCCCAGAGGGGGACCAATCACCGGTTCTGTTGATATCCAGGTGGTGACCAGAGTCACCACGTCAGGGTGAGGCCCAGAGGGGGACGAGAATCACTAGGTGCAGGTGAGGCCCCGATGTGGAACTGAGAAACCAAGTCCCATGATGCCCATATGAGGACCTGAGTCACCAGATCCAGGTGAGGTTCCTGTGGGAACCAGTCACCTCGTCCAGGTGAGGCCCAGGTGGGACCACAGTCACCAGGTCCAGGTGAGGCCCAGGTATATAAGAGAGTGTCCAGGTCCCAATGATGCTCATGTAAAAACCAGAGTTAACAGGTCCAGGAGAGGCTCAAATATAGATCAGAGTCATTGTGTTCCAGGTGAGGCCAGATGGAGACCACAGGAACCAGTTACAGGAGAGCCCCTTATGAGAACCAGAGCCACCAGATACAGGTGTGGTCCAGGTGGGACCACACTCACAAGGTCCAGGTGACGCACGCGTGGCAATAGGATTCACCAAGTACAGGTGAGGCCCAGGTGGCGAACAGTCACCAGATCCAAGTGAGGACAAGCTAAAGACCAGATTCACCAGGCCCAAGTGAAGCCCAAAGTGTGACCAGAGTCACCAGGTAAGGGTGAGGTTAAGAGGGGGACCAGAGTAAACAGTTTAGTTTGAGGCCCAGAATGGGACCAGAGGTCCCTGGTCAGAGTGAGGCCCATGTGTGGAATAGAGTATCCAGGTCCCATTGATGCCTGTGTGAGGACCAGAGTCCCTAGGGCCATGCAGGCCCAGATGGGGAACAGAATCACTAGGTCCTGGTGAGGCATAGTATAAGACCACAGTCACCAGTATCAGGTGAGCCGCTTGTGGGAACCAGAGCCACTCAATCCAGCTGAGTCCCAGGTCCATGTGAGGCCCACGTGAGGACCAGATTCATCAAGTCGAATTGAGGCATAGCTGGGGACAAGAGTCACCAGGTCTGGGTGCGGCCTAGGTGGGGCAATATTCAGCACTTCTGAGTTAGGTGAAAGTGGGGATGAGAGACACCAGGTCCAGGTGAGGCCAAACTGAGGACCAGAGTCACCAGATCCAGGTAAGGTCCATGTTGGAAAGAGAGTCACCAGGTCCAGGAGAGGTCCAGGTGGGGACCAGTGTCAACAGATCAAGGTGAAATCCAGGTGGGGACCAGAGTCATCAGATCCAGGTGAAGCCCAGGTTGGGACCAGAGTCACTAGGTCCAGATGAGGCCCAGGTGAGGACCAGAGGTACCAGGTACACGTGAGGCCCCGGTGGGGATCAGAGGCAACAGGTCCATGTGAGGCCGGCTTGGGGACCATGGTCAACACGTCTACTTGAGGCCATGGTGTGTAACACAGTAACCAGGTCCAGGTGAGTCCCCGCTGGTGACAAGAGTCACCACGTCCAGGTGAGGCCCAGGTGGGGACCAGGATCACCAGGTACAGGGGAGGCCCTTGAAAGAACCAGAGTAAACAGTTCGAGGTCAGGCGCAGGTGGAAACCAGTGTCAGCAGGTCCAAGTCAGGCCAAAGTGGGGTTCACAGTCACTAGGGCACAGTGAGACCCAGAGGGGGACCAGAGTCTCCTGGTCGAGGTGAGGTCAAGTTGTGTAACACAGTCACCGGGTCCCAATTTTGCCCAGTTGAGGACCATGGTCAACAGGGCCATGTGAGGCCCAGATGGGGACCGGAGTCCCCAAATCCAGGTGAAGCCCCGGTGGGGACCACAGTCACCAGATCCAGGGTAGTCTCAGGTGCATACCACAATCACCATGTACAGGTGTGGCCCAGGTGAAGACCAGAGTTAATATGTCCAGCTGGGTCACTGTTAGTCATCACTGTAACCATATCCTGATGCTACCCAGGTGGGTACCAGAGACACCAGGTCCTGGTGAGGCCCAGGTGGGAACAGAGACATGAGGTCCAGGTGAGGTCCCGATGGGAACCACAGTCACTAGGACAGGTGAGGCCATGCTTAGGGTCAGAGTCACCAGTTACAGGTGAAGCCCAGGTGGAGCCAGAGTCACCTGGTACAGAAGAGGCCAAAGTCAGGCCCAGAGTTACCAGATTCAGGTCAGTCCCAGTGGGGAATAGAGTAACCATGTCCCGATGATGCCCAGGTAGAACCAGAGTCACCAGGTCCAGAGGAGGCGCAGGTGGGGAGCATATTCACGAGGTCCCGGTGAGGCCCAGTTGAGGACCAGTGTCACCAGGTCTAGTTGAGGCCTAGAGGGGTACCAGATTCACCTGGTCTAGGTGACATCCAGATAGGGACCAGAGTCACCAGGTCAGGGTGAGGCCCAGAGTGGTTCCAGAGTCATCATGTCCAGGTGACGCTCAGGTGTGGAACAGAGGCACCAGGTCCAATGATGCCCAGGTGAGGACAAGAGTCACCAGGTCTGGGTGACGCACAGATACGATCAGAGTCACCAGTTCCAGGTGAGGCCAAGAAAGAGTCCACAGCAATCAGGTCCAGGTGGGGAAAAAAGTCACCAGGACTGGGTGAGGCCCAGATGGGGACCAGAATCACCAGGTCCAGGTGAGGCCCAGGTGGTAACCAGAGTCCCTGGGTCTGGGGGAGGCCAGGTAAGGACCAGATTCACCAGGTCCAAGAGGTCCACGTGGGGACCTGATCACCAGGTATGGGTGACGCCCAGGTGTCAACCCCACTCACCAAGTCCAGGTGAGGCCAACCTGCAGGCCAGAGTCACCAGATCCAGGGGAGGCCCTAGTGGGGACCGGAGTCACCAGGGAAATGTGAGTCTACAAGAATACCACAGTCACCAAGTCTAGGTGTGGTTCATGTAGGAACGAGAGTCACCAGGTCAGGGGAGACCCAGATGGGGACCACAGTAACCAGGTCCTGATTGAGGCCTAGGTGGGGAGACCAGAGTCATCATGACCAGTTGAAGCCAAAGTGTGGGGCAAAGTTATCATGTCGAGGTGAAACCCAGGTGGGGAAGAGAGTAACCAAGTCCCATTGATGCCAGGTGGGAAAAGAGTCACAAGGGCCAGACGAGGCCTAAGTGAGGAGTAGATTCACCAGGTCCTCTTGAGGCCCAGTTGAGTGCCAGTGTCCCCAGCTCCAGGTGAGGCCCAGAGGGGGACCAGAGTTACCCGGTTCTGGTGATATCCAGGTGGGGACCAGAGTCACCACGTCAGAGTGAGGCCCAGAGTGGGACGAGAATCACTAGGTCCAGGGCAGGCCCCGATGGGGAACTGAGAAACCAGGTCCCATAATGTCCATATGAGGACCTGAGGCACCAGATCCAGGTGAGGTCCCTGTGGGAACCAGTCATCTCGTCCAGGTGAGGCCCAGGTGGGACCACAGTCACCAGGTCCAGGTGAGGTCCAGGTATATAAGAGTGTTCCCAGGTCCCAATGATGCCCAGGTAAGTACCAGAGACAACAGGTCCAGCAGAGGGCAAATATGGAACAGAGTCATTGTGTTCCAGGTGAGGCCAGATGGAGACCACAGGAACCAGGTCCAGGAGAGCCCCATATGGTAACCAGAGCCACGAGATCCAGGTGATGTCTGGGTGGGACCACAGTCACTAGGTCCAGAAGAGGCGCAGGTGGCAACAGGTTTCACCAAATCCAGGTGAGGCCCAGGTAGCGACCGGTCACCAGATCCAGGTGCGGAACAGCTAAGGACAGATTCACCAGGCCCAAGTGAAGCCCAAGGGGTGACCAGAGTCACCAGGTAGGGGTGACGCCCAGAGGGGGAACCAGAATAACCAGTTTAGTTTGAGGCCCAGAATGGGACCCTAGTTCCCTGGTGAAAGTGAGGCGCAGATGTGGAATAGAGTATCCAGATCCCAATGATGCCTGGGTGAGGAAAAGAGTTACTAGGGCCATGCAGGCCCAGATGGGGAACAGAATCACTAGGTCCTGGTGAGGCATAGAATAAGACCACAGTCAGCAGTATCAGGTAAGTCCCTTGTGGGAACCAGAGCCACTCTATCCAGCTGAGTCCCAGGTCCATGGAGGCCCACGTGAGGACCAGATTCATCAGGTCGAATTGAGGCATAGCTGGGGACAAGAGTCACCATGTCTGTGTGCGGCCTAGGTGGGGCAAGATCAGCAGTTCTGAGTTAGGTCAAAGTGGGGACGAGAGACACGAGGTCCAGGTGAGGCCAAACTGAGGACCATAGTCACCAGATCCAAGTGAGGTCCATGTTGGAAAGTGAGTCACCAGGTCCAGGAGAGGTTCAGGTATGGACCAGAGTCACCAGTTCCAGGTGAAATCCAGGTGGGGACCAGAGTCACCAGATCCAGGTGAAGCCCAGGTGGGGACCAGAGTCACTAGGTCCAGATGAGGCCCAGGTGAGGACCAGAGTCACCAGATCTGGGAGAGGCCCAGTTGTGATCAGAGTTACCACTTCCAGGTGAGGCCAAGAAGGTGTCCACAGCAATCAGGTCCACGTGGGGAACAAAGTCACCAGGACTAGGTGATGCCCAGGTGGTGACCAGATTTACCAGTTCCGGGTGAGGACTAGGTAATAGGATCAGAGTCAACAGTTCAAGGTGAGGGCAAGAAAGAGTCCAGAGCAATCAGGTCCAGTTGGGGAACATAGTCACCAGGACTGGGTTAGGCCCAGATGGACCCAGATTCACCAGGTCCAGGTGAGGCCCATGTTTTGACCAGATTCCCCGGGTCTGGGAGAAGTCCAGGTAAGGGCCAGATTCACCAGGTTCAAGAGGCCCATGTGGGGACCTGAGTCACCAGGTATGGGTGAGGACCAGATGGCATCAACTAATCAAGTCCAGGTGAGGCCAACCTGCAGGCCAGAGTCACCAGGCCCAGGGGAGGCCCAAGGGGTGACCAGAGTCACCAGGTAAGGGTGAGGTTAAGAGGGGGACCAGAGTAACCAGTTTAGTTTGAGGCCCAGAATGGGACCAGCGGTTCCTGGTAAAAGTGAGGCCCAGGTGTGGAATAGAGTATCCAGGTCCCAATGATGCCTGAGTGAGGACCAGAGGCACTAAGGCCATGCAGGCCCAGATGGGGAACAGAATCACTAGGTTCTGGTGAGGCATAGAATAAGACCACATTCAGCAGTATCAGGTGAGCCCCTAGTGGGAACCAGAGCCACTCTTTCCAGCTGAGTCCCAGGTAAATGTGAGGTCCACGTGAGGACCAGATTCATCAGGTCGAATTGAGGAATAGCTAGGGACAAGAGTCACCAGGTCTGGGTGCGTAATAGGTGGGGCAAGATTCAGCAGTTCTGAGTTAGGTCAAAGTGGGCAAGAGAGACACCAAGTCCAGGAGAGGTCCAGATTGGGACCAGAGTCACCAGATCCAGGTGAAGTCCAGATGGGGACCAGAGTCTCCAGATCCAGGTGAAGCCCAGGTGGGGACCAGAGTCTCTAGGTCCAGATGAGGCCCAGGTGAGGACCAGAGTTACAAGGTACACGTGAGGCCCCAGTGGGGATCAGAGGCAACAGGTCCATGTGAGGCCGGCTAGGGGACCATGGTCAACAGGTCTACTTGAGGCCCAGGTGTGGAACACAGTAAGCAGGTCCAGGTGAGTCCCCATGGTGACAAGAGTCACCACGTCCAGGTGAGGCCCAGGTTCGGACCAGGATCACCAGGTACAGGGGAGGCCCTTGAAAGATCCAGAGTCAACAGTTCGAGGTCAGGCGCAGGTTTCAACCAGGGCCAGCAGGTCTAAGTCAGGGGAAAGTGGGGTTCACAGTCACTAGGGAATGGTGAGACCCTGAGGGGCACCAGAGTCATGTGGTCCAGGTGAGGTCCAGTTGTGAAACACAGTCACCGCGTCCCAATTTTGCCCAGTTGAGGACCATGGTCAACAGGGCCTGGTGAGCCTCACATGGGGACGAGAGTCCCCAAATCCAGGTGAAGCCCAGGTGGGGACCACAGTCACCAGATCCAGGGTACTCTCAGGTGCAGACCAGAATTACCAGGTCCAGGTGAGGTGCAGGTGGCAACTACACTCACCAGGTCCCAGTGAGGCCCTGGTGGGGACCAGTGTCACAAGGTACATGGCAAACTAGAAACACCGCAGCCACCAGGTCCACATGATGTCCATGTGGGAACGAGAATCAACAGTTATAGGTTAGGACCAGGTGGGTATCTGACTCACCATTTCCAGGTGAGACCCAGGTGGGAACGAGTGTCACCATGTCCAGGTGTGGCCCAGGTGAAGACCAGAGTTAATAGGTCCGGCTTGTTCACTGTTAGTGAACAGTGTAACCATATCCTGATGCTACCCAGGTGGGTACCAGAGACACCAGGTTCTGGTGAGGCCCAGGTGGGACCAGAGACATGAGGTCCAGGTGAGGTCCCGATGGGAACCACAGTCACCAGGTCAGGAGAGGCCATGCTTTGGATCAGAGTCACCAGTTACAGGTGAGGCCCAGGTGGAACCAGAGTCACCTGGTACAGAAGAGGCCAAAGTAAGGACCAGAGTTACCAGGATCAGGTCAGTCCCAGTGGGAAACAGAGTAACCATGTCCCGATGATGCCCAGGTAGACCCAGCGTCACCAGGTCCAGATGAGGCGCAGGTGGGGAGCATATTCACTAGGTCTCGGTGACACCCAGTTGAGGACCAGTGTCACCAGGTCTATTTGAGCCCTAGAGGGGTACCAGATTCACCTAGTCTAGGTGACATCCAGATGGGGACCAGAGTCACCATGTCAGGGTGAGGCCCAGAGGGGATCCAGAGTCATCATGTCCAGGTGAGGCTCAGGTGTGGAACAGAGTATCCAGGTCATAATGGTCCACAGGTGAGGACCAGAGTCACCAGATCTGGGTGAGGCCCAGGTTGGATCAGAGTCACCACTTCCAGTTGAGGCCAAGAAGGAGTCCACAGCAATCAGATCCAGAGGGGAACAAAGTCACCAGGACTGGGTGAGGCCCAGATGGGGACCAGATTCACCAGGTCCAGGTGATTCCCAGGTGGTGATCAGGGTTACCAGGTGCGGGTGAGGACCAGGTAAGGACGAGATTCACCAGGTCATACTGGGCCCACGGGGACCTGTGTCACCATGTATGGGTGAGACCCAGGTGCCAATCCCACTCACCAGGTCCAGGTGAGGCCAACCTGCAGGCCATGTAGAGGAACCATGTCCCGATGATGCCCAGGTAGGGACCAGAGTTACCAGGTCCAGGTGAGGCCAACCTGAAGGCCATGCAGCTGAACCATGTCCCGATGATGCCCAGGAAGTGACCAGAGTCACCAGATCCAAATGAGGCCCAGTTGGAGCATATTCACTAGGTCCAGGTGAGGCCCAGTTGAGGTCCAGAGTCACCAGATCTGGTTGAGTATTAGAGGGGTACAAGAATCACCTGGTCCAGTTGACATCCAGATGGGGACAAGAGTCACCAGGTCAGGGTGAGGCCCAGAGAGTTTCCAGAGTCATCATGTCCAGGTGAGGCTCAGGTGTGGAACAGAGTCACCAGGTACCAATGAAGCCCAGGTGAGGACCAGAGTCACAAGGTCTTGGTGACGCTCAGATAGGATCAGAGTCACCAGTTCCAGGTGAGGCCAAGAGAGAGTCCACAGCAATCAGGTCCAGGTGGGGAACAAAGTCACCATGACTGGGTGAGGCACAGATGGGGACCAGATTCACCAGGTCCAGGTGAGGCGAGGTGGTGACCAGAGTCCCCGGGTCTGGGAGAGGACCAGGTAAGGACGAGATTCACCAGGTCCAAGAGGCCCAAGTGTGAAACTGAGTCACCAGGTATGGGTGAGGCCCAGGTGGCAACCCCACTCACCAAGTCCAGGTGAGGCCAACTTGCAGGCCAGAGTCACCAGATCCAGGTGAGGCCCTAGTGGGGACCGGAGTCACCAGGTAAATGTGAGTCTACAAGAAAACCACAGTCACCAGGTCCAGGTGTGGTTCATGTGGGAACGAGAGTCACCAGGTCCAGGTGAGACCCAGGTGGGGACCATAGTCACCAGGTCCAGATGATGCCTAGGTGGGGGGAACAAATTGATCAGGACAAGTTGTGGCCAAAGTGTGGAGCAAAGTTATCATGTCCAGGTGATGTCTAGGTGGGGAACAGAGTAACCATGTCCCATTGATGCCAGGTGGGAAAAGAGTCACAAGGTACAGATGAGGCCTAAGTGAGGACTAGATTCACCAGGTCCTGTTGAGGCCCAGTTGAGCACCAGTGTCCCCAGCTCCGGGTGAGTCCCAGAGGGGGACCAGAGTCACCCGGTTCTGGTGATATCCAGGTGGGGATAAGACTCACCACGTCAGCGTGAGGCCCAGAGGGGGACGAGAATCACTAGTTTCAGGTGAGGCCCCGATGTGGAACTGAGAAAAAAGGTCCCATAATGCCCAAATGAGGACCTGAGTCACCAGGTACAGGTGAGGCCAAACTGAGGACCAGAGTCACCAGATCCAGGTGAAGCCAAGGTGGGGACCAGAATCACTAGGTCCAGAAGAGGCCCAGGTGCGGACCAGTTTTACCAGGTACACGTGAGGCCCCGGTGGGGATCAGAGGCAACAGGTCCATGTGAGGCCGGCTTGGGGACCATGGTCAACAGGTCTACTTGAGGCCCAGGTGTGGAACACAGTAAGCAGGTCCAGGTGAGTCCCCACTGGTGACAAGGGTCACCACGTCCAGGTGAGGCCGAGTTGCGGACCAGGATCACCAGGTACAGGGGAGGCCCTTGAAAGAACCAGAGTCAACAGTTCGAGGTCAGGCGCAGGTTTCAGCCAGGGTCTGCAGGTCCAAGTCAGGCCAAAGTGGGGTTCACAGTAACTAGGGCATGGTGAGACCCAGAGCGGCACCAGAGTCACGTGGTCCAGGTGAGGTTCAGTTGTGGAACACAGTCACCGCGTCCCAATTTTCCCAGTTGAGGACCTTGGTCAAAAGGGCCAGGTGAGGCCAAGATGGGGACCGGTGTCCCCAAATCCAGGTGAAGCCCAGCTGGGGACAACAGTCACCAGATCCAGGGTAGTCTCAGGTGCAGACCAGAATCAGCAGGTCGAGGTGAGGTGCAGTTGGCAACCACTCTCACCAGGTCCCGCTGAGGCCCTGGTGGGGACAAGAGTCACGAGGTACATGACAAACTAGAAACACTGCAGCCACCAGGTCCACATGATATCCATGTGGGAACGAGAATCACCAGTTACAGGTTAGGACCAGGTGGGGATCTGACTCACAATTTCCAGGTGAGACACAAGTGGGAACGAGTGTCACCATGTGCAGGAGTGGCACAGGTGAAGACCAGAGTTGATAGGTCCGGCTGGGTCACTGTTAGTGTACAGTGTAACCATATCCTGATGCTACCCAGGTGGGTACCAGAGACACCAGGTCCTGGTGAGGCCCAGGTGGGACCAGAGACATGAGGTCCAGGTGAGGTCCCGATGGGAACCACAGTCACCAGGTCAGGTGAGGCCATGCTTAGGATCAGAGTCACCAGTTACACGTGAGGCCCAGGTGGAGCCAGAGTCACCTGGTACAGAAGAGGCCAAAGTCAGGACCAGAGTTACCAGGATCAGGTCAGTCCCACTGGGGAACAGAGTAACTATGTTCCGATGATGCCCAGGTAGACCCAGCGTCACCAGGTCCAGATGAGGCGCAGGTGGGGAGCATATTCACTAGGTCTCGGTGAGACCCAGTTGAGGACCAGTGTCACCAGGTATATTTGAGCCCTTGAGGGGTAACAGATTCACCTGGTCTAGGTGACATCCAGATGGGGACCAGAGTCACCATGTCAGGGTGAGGCCCCGAAGGGATCCAGAGTCATCATGTCCAGGTGAGGCTCAGGTGTGGAACAGAGTATCCAGGTCATAATGGTCCACAGGTGAGGACCAGAGTCACCAGATCTGGGTGAGACCCAGTTAGGATCAGAGTCACCAGTTCCAGTTGAGGCCAAGAAGGAGTCCACAGCAATCAGGTCCAGGTGGGGAACAAAGTCACCAGGACTGGGTGAGGCCCAGATGGGGCCAGATACACCAGGTCCAGGTGATTCCCAGGTGGTGACTAGGGTTACCAGGTCCGGTTGAGGACCAGGTAAGGACGAGATTCACCAAGATACTGGGGCTTACGTGGGGACCGGTGTCACCATGTATGGGTGAGGCCCAGGTGGCAAGCCCACTCACCAGGTCCAGGTGAGGCCAGCCTACAGGCCAAGTCACCAGATCCAGGTGAGGCCCTAGTGGGGACGGGATTCACAAGGTAAATGTGAGTCTACAAGAACACCACAGTCACCAGATCCAGGTGTGGTTCATGTGGGAACGAGAGTCACCAGGTCCAGCTGAGACCCAGTTGGGAACGACAGTCACCAGGTCCAGATTGAGGCCTAAGTTTGGGGACGAGAGTCATCAGGACCAGTTGAGGCCAAAGTGTGCAGCAAATTATCATGTCCAGGTGGGGCCAGGTGGGGAACAGAGTAACCATGTCCCATTCATGCCAGGTGGGAAAAGAGTCACAAGGTCCAGACGAAGCCTAAGATTGGAGTAGATTCACCAGGTCCTGTTGAGGCCCACCTGAAGACCAGTGTCCCCAGCTCCGGGTGTGTCACCCGGTTCTGGTGATATCCAGGTGGGGACCAGTGTCACAAGTCAGGGTGAGGCCCAGAGGGGGAGAGAATCACTAGGTCCAGTTGAGGCCCCGATGTGGAACTGAGAAACCAGGTCCCATGATGCCCATATGAGGACCTGAGTCACCAGGTCCAGCTGAGGGCCCTGTGGGAACCAGTCACATCGTCCAGGTGAGGCCCAGGTGGGTCCACAGTCACCAGGTCCTGGTGAGGCCCAGGTATATAAGAGAGTATCCAGGTCCCAATGATGCCCAGGTAAGGACCAGAGTCAACAGGTCCAGGAGAGGCCCAAATATAGATCAGAGTCATTGTGTTCCAGGTGAGGCCAGAGGAGACCACAGGGAACAGATCCAGGAGAGCCCCATATGGGAACCAGAGCCACCAGATCCAGGTGAGGTCCAGGAGGGACCACAGTCACAAGGTCCAGGTGAGGCGCTGGTGGCAACATGATTCACCAAGTCCAGGTGAGGCCCACGTGGTGACCTGTCACCAGGGCCAGGTGCGGACAAGCTAAGGACCAGATTCACGAGGCCCAAGTGAAGCCCAAGGGGTGACCAGAGTCACCAGGTAAGGGTGAGGCCCAGAGGGGAACCAGAGTAACCAGTTTAGTTTGAGGCCCAAAATGGGACCAGAGATCCCTGGTCAAACTAGGCCCAGGTGTGGCATAGAGTATCCAGGTCCCAATGATGCCTGGGTGAGGACCAGAGTCACTATGGCCATGCAGGCTCAGAGGGGGAACAGAATCACTAGGTCCTGGTGAGGCATAGAATAAGACCACAATCACCAGTATCAGGTGTGCCCCTTTTGGGAACCAGAGCCACTCTATCCAGCTGTGTCCCAGGTCCATGTGAGCCCCACGTCAGGACCAGATGCATCAGGTCGAATTAAGGCATAGTTCGGGACAAGAGTCACCAGGTCTGGGTGCGGCCTAGGTGGGGCAAGATTCAGCAGTTCTGAGTTAGGTCAAAGTGGGGACGAGAGACACCAGGTCCAGGTGAGGCCAAACCGAGGACCAGAGTCACCAGATCCAGGTGAGGTCCATGTTGGAAAGAGAGTCACCAGGTCCAGGAGAGGTCCAGGTGGGGACCAGAGTCACCAGATCCAGGTGAAGTCCAGGTGGGGACCAGAGTCACCAGATCCATGTGAAACCCAGGTGGGGACCAGAGTCACTAGGTCCTGATTAGGCCCAGGTGAGGATCAGAGTTACCAGATACACGTGAGCCCTTGGCGGGGATCAGAGCCAAAAGGTCCACGTGAGCCCGGATTGGGGAACATGGTCAACATGTCTACCTGAGGCCCAGGTGTGGAACACAGTAATCATGTCCAGGTGAGTCCCCGGTGGTGACAAGAGTCACCACGTCCAGTTGAGGCCCAATTGGGGACCAGGATCACCAGGTACAGGGGAGGCCCTTGAGACAACCAGAGTCAACATTCGAGGTGAGGCGCAGGTGGCAACCTGTGTCAGCAGGTCCAAGTCAGGCCAAAGTGGGGTTCACAGTCATTAGGGCACAGTGAGACCCAGAGGGGGACCAGAGTCACCTTGTCCAGGTGAGATCCAGTTGTGGAACAGAGTCACCGGGTCCCAATTTTGCCCAGTTGAGGACCATGGTCAACAGGGCCAGGTGAGGCCCAGATGGGGACCGGAGTCCCCAAATTCAGGTGAAGCTCAGGTGGGGACCACAGTCACCAGATCCAGGGTAGTCTCAAGTGGAGACCAGAATCACCAGGTCCTGGTGAGGTGCAGGTGGCAACCACACTCACCAAGTCCGGGTGAGGCCCTGGTGGGGACCAGAGTCACGAGGTATATGAGAAGCTAGAAACACTGCAGCCACCAGGTCCACATGATGTCCATGTGGGAACGAGAATTACAAGTTACAAGTGAGGACCAGGTGGGGATCTGAGTCACCATGTCCAGGTTAGACCCTGGTGGGAACCAGTGTCACCATGTCCAAGTGTGGACCAGGTGAAGACGAGAGTTAATAGGTCCGGCCGTGTCACTGTTAGTGAACAGTGTAACCATATCCTGATGCTACTCAGGTGTGTACCAGATACAAGGTCCTGGTGAGTCCCAGTTGGGACCAGAGACATGAGGACCAGGTGAGGTACCGATGGAAACCACAGTCACCAGGTCAGGTGAGGCCATGCTTAGGATCAGAGTCACCACTTACAGGTGAGGTCCAGGGGGAGCCAGAGTCACATGGCACAGAAGAGGCGAAAGTCAGGACCAGAGTCACCACGATCAGGTCAGTCCCACTGGGAATAGAGTAACCACGTCCCGATGATGCCCAGGTAGAACCACAGTTACCAGGTCCAGGGGTGGCCAACCTAAAGGCCATGCAGTGGAACCATGTCCCGATGGAGCCCAGGTAGGGAAGAGAGTCACCAAGTCCAAATGAGGCCCGATGGAGCATATTCAATAGGTCCACGTGAGGCCCAGTTGAGGACCAGTGTCACCAGATCCAGGTGAACCCAAGGTGGGGACCAGAGTCACTAGGTCCAGATGAGGCCCAAGTCAGGACCAGTGTTACCAGGTACACGTGATGCCCCGGTGGGAATCAGAGGAAACAGGTCCATATGAGGTCGGCTTCGGTACCATGGTCAACAGGACTACTTGAGGCCCAGGTGTGGAACACAGTAACCAGGTCCAGGTGAGTCCCCGGTGGTGACAAGGGTCACCACGTCCAGGTGAGTCCCAGAGGGGGACCAAGATCACCAGGGACAGGGGAAGCCCTTGAATGAACCAGAGTCAACAGTTCGAGGTCAGGCGCAGGTGTCAACCTGGGTCAGCAGGTCCAAGTCAGGCCAAAGTCGGGTTCACAGTCACTAGGGCACGGTGAGACCCAGAGGGGGACCAGAGTCACCTGGTCCAGGTGAGGTCCAGGGGTGGAACACAGTCACCGGGTCCCAATTTTGCCAGTTGAGGACCATGGTTCACAGGG
This sequence comes from Canis lupus familiaris, assembly GCF_011100685.1. Classification (NCBI taxonomy): domain Eukaryota; kingdom Metazoa; phylum Chordata; class Mammalia; order Carnivora; family Canidae; genus Canis; species Canis lupus. Next base: position 108,256 of record NW_023330747.1, on the reverse strand, counting down.
CCAGGTGAGGCCCAGATTGGGGATCCTCAATCTGGATCAGATTCACCAGTTCCAGTTGAGGCTAAGAAGGAGTCCACAGCAATCATGTCCAGATTGACGCCTATGTCGGGGGACCAGAGTCATCAGGACTAGTTGAGGCCAAAATGTGGAGCAAAGTTATCATGTCCAGTTGAGGCCCAGGTGGGGAACAGACTAACCATGTCCCATTGATGCCAGGTGGGAAAAGAGTCACAAGATCCAGACGAGGCCTAAGTGAGGAGCAGATTCACCAGGTCCTGTTGAGGCCCAGTTGAGGACCAGTGTCCCCAGCTCCGGGTGAGTCCCAGAGGGGGACCAGAGTCACCCGGTTCTGGTGATATCCAGGTGGGGACCAGAGTCACCACGTCAGGGTGAGGACCATAATGGGACGAGAATCACTAGGTCCAGGTTAGGTCCCGATGTGGAACTGAGAAACCAGGTCCCATGATGCCCATATGAGGACCTGAGTCACCAGGTCCAGGTGAGGTCCCTGTGAGAACCAGTCACCTCGTCCAGGTGAGACCCAGGTGGGACCACAGTCACCAGTATCATGTGAGCCCCTTGTGGGAACCAGAGCCACTCTATCCAGCTGAGTCCCAGGTCCATGTGAGGCCAACGTGAGGAGCAGATTCATCAGGTCGAATTGAGGCAGAGCTGGGGACAAGAGTCACCAGGTCTGCGTGCGGCCTAGGTGGGTCAAGATTCAGCAGTTCTGAGTTATGTCAAAGTGGGGACGAGAGAAATCAGGTCCAGGTGAGGCCAAACTGAGGACCAGAGTCACCAGATCCAGGTGAGTTCCAGGTGGGGACCAGAGTCACCAGATCCAGGTGAAGCCCAGGTGGGGACCAGAGTCACTAGGTCCAGATGAGGCCCAGGTGAGGACCAGAGTTACCAGGTACACGTGAGGCCCCGGTGGGGATCAGAGGAAACAGGTCTATGTGAGGCCGCCTTGGGGACCATGGTCAACAGGTCTACTTGAGGCCAAGGTGTGGAACACAGTAAGCAGGTCCTGGTGAGTCCCACGTGGTGACAAGGGTCACCACGTTCAGGTGGGGCCCAGTTGCGGACCAGGATCACCAGGTACAGGGGAGGCCCTTGAGAGAACCAGAGTCAACAGTTAGAGGTCAGGCGCAGGTGGCAACCAGGGTCAGCAGGTCCAAGTCAGGCCAAAGTGGGGTTCACAGTCACTAGGGCACGGTGAGACCCAGAGGGGGACCAGAGTCACCTGGTCCTGTGAGGTCCAGTTGTGGAACTCAGTCACCGGGTCCCAATTTTGCCCAGTGAGGACCATGGTCAACAGGGCCAGTTGAGGCCCAGATGGGGACCGGAGTCCCCAAATCCAGGTGAAGCCCAGGTGGGGACCACAGTCACCAGATGCAGGGTAGTCTCAGGTGCAGACCAGAATCACCAGGTCCAGCTGAGGTGCAGGTGGCAACCACACTCACCAGGTCCCGGTGAGGCACTGGTGGGGACCAGAGTCACGAGGACATGAGAAGCTAGAAACACTGCAGCCACCAGGTCGACATGATGTCCATGTGGAAGCGAGAATCACCAGTTAAAGCTGAGGAACAGGTGGGGATCTGACTCACCATGTCCAGGTGAGACCCAGGTGGGAACGAGTGTCACCATGTCCAGGTGTGGCCCAGGTAAAGACCAGAGATAATAGGTCCAGCTGGGTCACTGTTAGTGAACAGTGTAACCATATCCTGATGCTACCCAGGTGGTTAGCAGAGATACCAGGTCCTGGTAAGGCCCAGGTGGGACCGGAGACCTGAGGTCCAGGTGAGGTCCCGATGGGAAGCACTGTCACCAGGTCAGATGAGGCCATGCGTAGGATCAGAATCACCAGTAACAGGTGAGGTCCAGGTGGAGCCAGAGTTACCTGGTACAGAAGAGTCCAAAGAGAGGACCAGAGTTACCAGGATCAGGGGATTCCCAGTGTGGAATAGAGTAACATTGTACCGATGATGCCCAGGTAGGGACCAGAGTCACCAGGTCCAAATGAGGCCCAGATGGAGCATATTCACTAGGTCCAGGTGAGGCCCAGTTGAGGACCAGTGTCACCAGATCTTGTTGAGTCCTAGAGGGGTACAAGAATCACCAGGTCCAGGTGACATCCAGATGGGGACCTGGGTCACCAGGTCAGGGTGAAGCCCAGAGTGGTTCCAGTGTCATCATGTCCAGGTGAGGCTCAGGTACGGAACAGAGACACCAAGTACCAAAGATGCCCAGGTGAGGAACAGAGTCACCAGGTCTGGGTGACGCGCAGATAGGTTCAGAGTCACCAGTTCCAGGTGAGGCCAAGAAAGAGTCCACAGCAATCAGGTCCAGGTGCGGAACAAAGTCACCAGGACCGGGTGAGGCCCAGATGGGGACCAGATTGACCAGGTCCAGGTGACGCCCAGGTGTTGACCAGAGTCCCCGGGTCTGCGAGAGGACCAGGTAAGTAATAGATTCACCAGGTCAAAGAGGCCCACGTGAAGACCTGAGTTACCAGGTATGGGTGAGGCCCAGGTGGCAACCCCACTCACCAGGTCAAGGTGAGGCCAACCTGCAGGCCAGAGTCACTAGATCCAGGTGAGGCCCTAGTGGGGACTGGTGTCACCAGGTAAATGTGAGTCTACAAGAACACCACAGTCACCAGGTCCAGGTGTGTTTCATGTAGGAACAAGAGTCACCAGGTCCAGGAGAGACCCCGGTGGGGACCACATTTACCAGGTCCAGATTGAGGCCTAGGTATGGGGACCAGATTCATCAGAACCAGTTGAGGCCAAAGTGTGGAGCAAAGTTATCATGTCCAGGAGAGGCCCAGGTGGGCAACAGTGTAACCATGTCCCATTGATGCCAGGTGGGAAAAGAGTCACAAGGTCCAGACGAGGCCTAAGTGAGGAGTAGATTCACCATGTCCTGTTGAGGCCCAGCTGAGGACCAGTGTCCCCAGCTCCGGGAGAGTCCTAGAGGGGGACCAGAGTCACCCGGTTCTGGTGATATCCAGGGGTGACCAGAGTCACCACGTCAGGGTGAGGCCCAGAGGGGGACGAAAATCACTAGGTCCAGGTGAGGCCCCGATGTGGAACTGAGAAACCAGGTCCCATGATGCCATATGAGGACCTGAGTCATCAGGTCCAGGTGAGGTCCCTGTGGGAACCAGTCACCTCGTCCAGGTGAGGCCCAGGTGGGACCACAGTCACCAGGTCCAGGTGAGGCCAGGTATATAAGAGAGTATCCAGGTACCAGTGATGCCCAGGTAAGGACCAGCGTCATCAGGTCTAGGAGAGGCCCAAATATGTATCAGAGTCATTGTGTTCCAGGTGAGGCCAGATGGAGACAACACGGACCAGATTCAGGAGAGCCCCATATGGGAACCAGAGCAACCAGATCCAGGTGTGGTCCAGGTGGGACCACAGTCACAAGGTCCAGGTGAGGCGCAGGTGGCAACAGGATTCACCAAGTCCAGGTGAGGCCCAGGTGGCGACCAGTCACCAGATCCAGGTGCGGACCAGCTAAGGACCAGATTCACCAGTCCCAAGTGAATCCCAAGGGGTGACCAGAGTCACCAGGTAAGGTTGAGGCCCAGAGGGGGAACCAGAGTAAGCAGTTTAGTTTGAGGCCCAGAATGGGATCAGAATTCCCTTGGCAGTGTGAGGCCCAGGTGTGGAATAGAGTATCCAGGTCCCAATGATGCCTGGGTGAGGACCAGAGTCACAAGGGCCATGCAGGCCCAGATGGGGAACAGAATCACTAGGTCCTGGTGAGGCATAGAATAAGACCACAGTCACCAGTATCAGGTGAGCCCCTGAGGGAACCAGAGCCACTCTATCCAGGTGAGTCCCAGGTCCATGTGAGGCCCACGTGAGGACCAGATTCATCAGGTCGAATTGAGGCATAGCTGGGGACAAGAGTCACCAGGTCTGGGTGCGGCCTAGGTGGGGCAAGATTCAGCAGTTCTGAGTTAGATCAAAGTGGGAACGAGAGACACCAGGTCCATGTGAGGCCAAACTGAGTATCAGAGTCACCAGTTCCAGTTGAGGTCCATGTTGGAAAGAGAGTCACCAGGTCCAGGAGAGGTCCAGAAGCAGACCAGAGTCCCCAGATCCAGGTGAAGTCCAGGTGGGGACCAGAGTCAACAGATCCAGATGAAGCCCAGGTTGGGCACCAGACTCACTAGGTCCAAATGAGGCCCAGGTGAGGACCAGAGTTACCAGGTACACGTAAGGCTCCGGTGGGAATCAGAGGCAAGAAGTCCATGTGAGGCCGGCTTGGGGACCATGGTCAACAGGTCTACTTGAGGCCCATGTGTGGAACACAGGAACCAGGTCCAGGTGAGTCCCCGGTGGTGACAAGAGTCACCACGTCCAGGTGAGACCCAGGTGGGGACCAGGATCACCAGGTACAGGGGAGGCCCTTGAAAGAACCAGAGTCAACAGTTCGAGGTCAGGCACAGGTGGCAACAAAGGTCAGCAGGTCCAAGTCAGGCCAAAGTGGGGTTCAGAGTCATTAGGGTACGGTGAGACCCGGAGGCGGACCAGAGTCACGTGGTCCAGGTGAGGTCCAGTTGTGGAACAAAGTCACCGGGTCCCAATTCTGCAGAGTTGAGGACCATGGTCAACAGGGCCATGTGTGGCCCAGATGGGGACCACAGTCCCCAAATCCAGGTGAAGCCCAGGTGGGACCAGAGTCACCAGATCCAGGGTTAGTCTCAGGGTGCAGACCAGAATCTCCAGGTCCAGGTGAGGTGCAGGTGGGAACCACACTCACCAGGTCCCGGTGAGGCACTGGTGGGGACCAGAGTCACGAGGTACATGAGAATCTAGAAACACTGCAGCCACCAGGTCCACATGATGTCCATGTGGGAATGAGAATCACTAGTTACAGGTGAGGACCTGGTGGGGATCCCACTCACCATGTCCAGGTGAGACCCAGAGTGGGAAGCAGTGTCACCATGTCCAGGTGTGGCCCTGGTGAAGACCAGAGTTAATAGGTCAGGCTGGGTCATTGTTAGTGAAGAGTGTAACCATATCCTGATGCTTCCCAGGTGGGTACCAGAGACACTAGGTCCTGGTGAGGCCCAGGTGGAACCAGAGACCTGAGGTCCAGGTGAGGTCCCGATGGGAACCACAGTCACCAGGTCAGGTGAGTCCATGCTTAGGATCAGAGTCACCAGTTACAGGTGAGGTCCCGGTGGAACCAGAGTCACCTGGTACAGAAGAGGCTAAAGTCAGGATCAGAGTTACCAGAATCAGGTCAGTCCCAGTGGGGAATACAGTAACCATTTCCCGAGGATGCCCAGGTAAAACCAGAGTCACCATGCCCAGATGCGGCACAGCTGGGGAGCATGTTCACTAGGTCCCGGTGAGGCCCAGTTGGGGCCCAGAGTCACCAGGTCAAGTTGAGGCCTTGAGGGGTACCAGATTCACCTGGTCTAAGTGACATCCAGATGGGGACCAGAGTCACCATGTCAGGCTGAGGCCCAGAGGGGATCCAGAGTCAACATGTCCAGGTGAGGCTCACGTGTGGAACAGAGTATCCAGTTCATAATGGTCCACAGGTGAGGACCAGAGTCACCAGATCTGGGTGAGGCCCAGTTAGGATCAGAGTCACCAGTTCCAGGTGAGGCCAAGAAGGAGTCCACAGCAATCAGGTCCAGGTGGGGAACAAAGTCACCAGGAATGGATGACCCCAGATGGGGACCAGATTCACCAGGTCCAGGTGATTCCCATGTGGTGACCAGAGTTACGAGTTCCGGGTGAGGACCAGGTAAGGACCAGATTCGCCAGGTCCAAGTGAGGCCCACGTGGGGACCTGTGTCACCAGGCATGGGTGAGGCCGAGGTGGCAACCCCACTCACCAGGTCCAGGTGAGGCGATCTTGCAGGCCATGCAGAGGAACCATGTCCCGATGATGCCCAGGTAGGGACTAGAGTTACCAGGTCCAGGTGAGGCCAACCTGCAGGCCATGCAGTGGAATCATGTCCCGATGATGCCCATATAGGGACCAGAGTTAACAGGTCCAGGTGAGGCCAACCTGCAGGCCATGCAGTGGAACCATGTCCCGATGATGCCGAGGTAGGGATCAGAATCACCAGGTCCAATGAGACCCAGATGGAGTATATTTACTAGGTCCAGGTGAGGTCCAGTGGAGGACCAGAGTCACCAGATCTAGTTGAGGCCTAGAGGGGTACCAGAATCACCTGGTCCAGGTGACATCCAGATGGGGACCAGAGTCCCCAGGTCAGGATGAGGCCCAGAGAGGTTCCAGAGTCATCATGTCCAGGTGAGTCTCAGGTGTGGAACAGAGTCACCAGGTACCAAAGATGCCCAGGTGAGGACCAGAGTCACCAGATCTGGGTAATGCGCAGATAGGATCAGAGTCACCAGTTCCAGGTGAGGCCAAGAAAGAGTCCACAGCAATCAGATCCAAGTGGGGAACAAAGTCACCAGGACTGGGTGAGGCCCAGATGGGGACCAGATTCACCAGGTCCAGGTGAGGCCCAGGTTGTGACCAGAGACCAAGGGTCTGGGAGACGACCAGGTAAGGACCAGATACTCCAGGTCCAAGAGGCCCACGAGGGGACCTGTGTCCCCAGGTACGGGTGAGGCACAGGTGGCAACGACACTCACCAGGTCTAGGAGAGGCCATCCTTTGCGCCATGCAGAGGAACCCTGTCCCGATGATGCCCATGTAGGAACCAGAGTTACCAGGTCCAGCTGATGCCAACCTGCAGGCCATGCAGAGGAACCATGTCCCGATGATGCCCAGGTAGGGACCAGAGTCACCAGGTCCAGAATCGGCGCAGGTGGGAGCATATTCACTAGGACCCTGTGAGGCCCAGATGCGGACCAGATTCACCAGGTCTACTTGAGGCCTAGAGGGGTACCAGATTCACCTGGTCTAGGTGACATCCTGATGGGGAACAGAGTCACCATGTCAGCCTCCCCTGGACATGATGACTCTGGGCCAGGTCCTGGTGAGGCCCAGGTGGTACCAGAGACATGAGGTCCAGGTGAGGTCCCGATGGGAAACACAGTCACCAGGTCAGGTGAGGCCATGCTTAGGATCAGAGTCACCAGTTACAGGTGAGGCCCATGTGGAGCGACAGTCACCTGGTACAGAAGAGGCCAAAGTCAGGATCAGAGTTACCAGGTCAGGTCAGTCCCAGTGGGGAATAGAGTAACTATGTCCCCATGATGCCCAGGTAGAACCAGAGTCACTAGCTCCAGAAGAGGCGCAGGTGGGGGCATGTTCACTAGGTCCCGGTGAGGCCCAGTTGAGGACCAGAGTCACCAGATCTGGTTGAGTCCTAGAGCGGTACCAGAAACACCTGGTCCTGGTGACATCCAGAAGGGGACCAGAGTCACCAGGTCAGGGTGAGGCCCAGAGAGGCCTAGAGTCATCATTTCCAGGGGAGGCTCCGGTGTGGAACAGAGTCACCAGGTACCAATGATGCCCAGGTGAGGACCAGAGTCACCAGGTATGGGTGACGCGCAGATAGGATCAGAGTCACCAGGTCCAGGAGAGGCCAAGAAAGACTCCACAGCAATCAGGTCCAGGTGGGGAACAAAGACACAAGGACTGGGTGAGCCCCAGATGGGGACCAGATTCACCAGGTCCAGGTGAGGCCCAGGTGGTGACCAGAATCCCTGGGTCTAGGAGAGGACCAGGTAAGGTCCAGATTCACCAGGACCAAGAGACCCACGTGGGGACCTGAGTCACCAGGTATGGGTGAGGCCCAGGGGGCAACCCCACTCACCAGGTCCACGTGAGGCCAGCCTGCACGCCAGAGTCACCAGATCCAGGTGAGGCCCTAGTGGGGACCGGAGTCACCAAGTAAATGTGAGTCTACAAGAACACTACAGTCACCAGGTCCAGGTGTGGTTCATGTGGGAACGAGAGTCACGAGGTCCAGGTGAGAACCTGGTGGGGACCACAGTCACCAGGTCCAGATTGAGGCCTAGGTGGGGGGACCAGAGTCATCGGGACCAGTTGAGACCAAAGTGTGGAGCAAAGTTTTCATGTCCAGGTGACGCCCAAGTGGGGAACAGAGTAACCATGTCCCATTGATGCCAGATGGGAAAAGAGTCACAAGGTCCAGATGAGGCCTAAGTGAGGAGTAGATTCACCAGGTCCTGTTCAGGCCAGGTTTAGGACCAGTGTCCCCAGCTCCGGGTGCGTCCCAGAGGGGGACCAGAGTCACCCGGTTCTGGTGATATCCAGGTGGGGACCAGAGTCACCACGTCAGGGTGAGGCCCAGTGTGGGACGAGAATCACTAGGTCCAGGTGAGGCCCCGATGTGGAACTAGAAACCAGGTGCCATGATGCCCATATGAGGACCTGAGTCACCAAGTCCAAGTGAGGTCCCTGTGGGAACCAGTGAACTCCTCCAGGTGAGGCCCAGGTGGGACCACAGTCACCAGGTCCAGGTGAGGCCCAGGTATATAAGAGATTATCCAGGTCCCAATGATGCCCAGTTAAGGACCAGAGTCAACAGGTCCATGAGAGTCCCAAAAATGGATCAGAGTCATTGTGTTCCAGGTGACGCCAGATGGAGACCACAGGAACCAGGTCCAGGAGAGCCGCATATGGGAACCAGAGCCACCAGATCCAGGTGAGGTCCAGGTGGGACCAGAGTCACAAGGTCCAGGTGAGGCGCAGGTGGCAACAAGATTCACCAAGTCCAGGTGAGGCCCAGGTGGCGACCAGTCACCAGATCCAGGTGCGGACCAGCTAAGGACCAGATTCACCAGGCCCATGTGAAGCTCAAGTGGTGACCAGATTTACCAGGTAAGGGTGAGTCCCAGAGGGGGAATCAGAGTAACCAGTTTAGTTTGAGGCACAGAATGGGACCAGAGGTCCCTGGTCAAAGTGAGGCCCAGGTGTGGAATAGAGTATCCAGGTCCCAATGATGCCTGGGTGAGGACCAGCGTCACTAGGGCCATGCAGGCCCAGATGGGGAACAGAATCACTAGGTCCTGTTGAGGCATAGAATAAGACCAGATTCAGGGATCCCTGGGTAGCGCAGCTGTTTGGCGCCTGCCTTTGGCCCAGGGCGCGATCCTGGAGACCCGGGATCGAATCCCACATCGGGCTCCCGCTGCATGGAGCCTGCTTCTCCCTCTGCCTGTGTCTCTGCCTCTCTCTCTCTCTGTGACTATCATAAATAAATAAAAATTTAAAAAAATTAAAAAAAAAGACCAGATTCACCAGTATCAGGTGAGCCCCTTGTGGGAACAAGAGCCACTCTACACAGCTGAGTCCCAGGTCCATGTGAGGCCCAAGGGAGGACCAGATTTATCAGGTAGAATTGAGGCATAGCTGGGGACAAGTGTCACCAGGTCTGGGTGCGGCCTAGGTGGGGAAAGATTCAGCAGTTCTGAGTTAGGTCAAAGTGGGGACGAGAGACACCAGGTCCAGGTGAGGCCAAACTGAGGACCAGAGTCACCAGATCCAGGTGAGTTCCATGTTGGAAAGAGAGTCACCAGGTCCAGGAGAGGTGCCAGGTGGGGACCAGAGTCACCAGATCCAGGTGAAGTCCAGGTGGTGACCAGAGTCACCAGATCCAGGTGAAGCCCAGGTGGGGACCAGAGTCACTAGGTGCAGATGAGGCCCAGGTGAGGACCAGAGTTACCAGGTACACGTGAGGCCCTGGTGGGGATCAGAGGCAACAGGTCCATGTGAGGCCGGCTTGGGGTCCATGGTCCACAGTTCTACTTGAGGCCCAGGTGTGGAACACAGTAAGCAGGTCCAAGTGAGTCCCTGGTGGTGACAAGAGTCACCACGTCCAGGTGAGCCCCATGTGGGGACCAGGATCACCAGGTAGAGTGGAGGCCCTTGAAAGAACCAGAGTCAACAGTTCGAGGTAAGGCGCAGGTTGAAACCAGGGTCAACAGGTCCAAGTCAGGCAAAAGTGGGGTTCACAGTCACTAGGGCACAGTTACCGGGTCCCAATTTTGCCCAGTTGAGTACCATGGTCAACACGGCCAGGAGAGGCCCAGATAGGGACCGGAGTCCCCAAATCCAGGTAAGCCCAGGTTGGGACCACAGTCACCAGATCCAGGATAGTCTCAGGTGCAGACCAGAATCACAAGGTCCAGGTGAGGTGCAGGTGGCAACCACACTCACCAGGTCCCGGTGAGGCCCTGATGGGGACCAGAGTCACGAGGTACATGAGAAGCTAGAAACTCTGCAGCCACCAGGTCCCCATGATATGTCCATGTGGGAATGAGTATCACCAGTTACAGGTTACTACCAGGTTGGGCTTTGAATCACCATGTCCAGGTGAGACCCATGTGGGAACCAGTGTCACCATGTCCAGGTGAGACCCATGTGGGAACCAGTGTCACCATGTCCAGGTGTGGCCCAGGTGAAGACCAGAGTCAATAGGTCTAGCTGAGTCACTGTTAGTGAACAGTGTAACCATATCCTGATGCTACCCAGGTGGGTACCAGAGACACCAGGTCCTGGTGACGCCCAGGTGGGACCAGAGTCATGAGGTCCAGTTGAGGTCCAGTTGTGGAACACAGTCACCGGGTCCCAATTTTGCCCAGTTGAGGACCATGGTCAACAGGGCCAGGTGAGGCCCAGATGGGGACCGGAGTCCCCAAATCCAGGTGAATCCCAGGTGGGGACCACAGTCACCAGATCCACAGTAGTCTCACGTGCAGACCAGGATCATCAGGTCCAGGTGAGGTGCAGGTGGAAACCACACTCACCAGCTCCTGCTGAATAGAGTAACCATGTCCCGATGATGCCCAGGTAGAACCAGAGTCACCAGGTCCAGATGAGGCGCAGGTGGGGAGCATGTTCACTAGGTCCCCGTAGGCCCAGTTGAGGACCAGAGTCACCAGGTCAAGTTGAGGCCTAGAGGGGTACCAGATTCACCTGGTCTAGGTGACATCCAGATGGAGACCAGAGTCACCATGTCAGGCTGAGGCCCAAAGGGGATCCAGAGTCATCATATCCAGGTGACGCTCAGGTGTGTAACAAAGTATCCAGGTCATAATGGTCCACAGGTGAGGACCAGAGTCATCAGATCTGCGTGAGACCCAGTTAGGATCAGAGTCACCAGTTCAAGGTGAGGCCAAGAAGGAGTCCATAGCAATCAGGCCCAGGTGGGGAACTAAGTCACCAGGACTGGGTGAGGGCCAGAGGGGGACCAGATTCACCAGGCCCAGGTGATTCCCAGGTGGTGACCAGAGTTACAAGTTCCAGGTGAGGACAAGGTAAGGACCAGATTCACCAGGTCCAAGTGAGGCCCACGTGGGACCTGTGTCACCAGGTATGGGTGATGCTCAGGTGGCAACCCCACTCACCAGGTCCAGGTGAGGGCAACCTGCAGGCCATGCAGAGGAACCTAGTCCCGATGATGCCCAGGTTGGGACGAGAGTTACCAGGTCCAGGTGAGGCCAACCTACAGGCCATGCAGTGGAACCATGTCCCGATGATGCCCAGGTAGGGACCAGAGTTACCAGGTCCAGGTGAGGCCAACCTGCAGGTCATGCAGTGGAGACATGTCCCGATGATGCCCAGGAAGGGACAAGAGTAACCAGGTCCAAATGAGCCCCAGATGGAATGTATTCACTATGTCCAGGTGAGGCCCAGTTGAGGACCAGAGTCACCAGATCTGGATGAGGCCTAGAGGGGTACCAGAATCACCTGGTCCAGGTGACATACAGATGGGGACCAGAATCACCAGGTCAGGGTGAGGCCCAGAGAGGCTCCAGAGTCATCATGTTCAGGTGAGGCTCAGGTCTGGAACACAGTGTCCGGGTCATAATGGTCCATATGTGAGGACCAGAGTGACCAGATCTGGTGACGCGCAGATAGGATCAGAGTCACCAGTTCCAGGTGAGGCCAAGAAAGAGTCCACAGCAATCAGGTCCAGGTGGGGAACACAGTCACCAGGACTGGGTGAGGCCCAGATGGGGACCAGATTCAACACGTCCAGGTGAGGCCCAGGTGGTGTCCAAGTCCCCGGGTCTGGGAGTGGACCAGGTAAGGACCAGATTCACCAGGTCCAAGAGGCCCACGTGGGGAACTGAATCACCAGGTATGGGGTGGCAACCCCACTCACCAGGTCCAGGTGAGGCCAACCTTCAGGCCAGAGTCACCAGATCCACGTGAAGCCCTAGTGGGGACCGGAGTCACCGGGTAAATGTCCGTCTACAAGAACACCACAGTCCAGGTCCAGGTGTGGTTCATGTGGGAACGAGAGTCACCAGGTCCAGGTGAGAACCAGGTGGGGACCAGAGTCACCAGGTCCAGATAGAGGCCTAGGTGGGGGGACCAGAGTCATCAGGACCAGTTGAGGTCAAAGTGTGGAGCAAAGTTATCATGTCCAGGTGAGGCCCAGGTGGGGAACAGAGTAACCATGTCCCATTGATGCCAGGTGGGAAAAGAGTCACAAGGTCCCGGTGAGGCGCAGGTGGCAACAGGATTCACCAAGTCCAGGTGAGGCCCAGGTGGCGACCAGTCACCAGATCCATGTGCGGACCAGCTAAGGACCAGATTCACTAGGCCCAAGTGAAGCCCAAGGGGTGACCAGATATACCAGGTAAGGGTGAGGCCCAGAAGGGGAACCAGAGTAACCAGTTTAGTTTGAGGCCCAGAATGGGACCAGAGGTCCCTGGTCAAAGATAGGCCCAGGTGTGGAATAGAGTATCCAGGTCCCAATGACGCCCAGGTGAGGACCAGAGTCACCAGGTCTGGGTAATGCGCAGATAGGCTCAGAGTCACCAGTTCCAGGTGAGGCCAAGAAAGAGTCCACAGCAATCAGATCCAGGTGGGGAACAAAGTCACCAGGACTGGGTGAGGCCCAGATGGGGATCAGATTAACCAGGTCCAGGTGAGGCCCAGGTGGTGACCAGAGACCACGGGTCTGGGAGATGACCAGGTAAGGACCAGATTCACCAGGTCCAAGAGGCCCACGAGGGGACCTGTGTCCCCAGGTACGGGCGAGGCACAGGTGGCAACCACACTCACCAGGTCCAGGAGAGGCCATCCTTCGAGCCATGCAGAGGAACCCTGTCCCGATGATGCCCATGTAAGAACCAGAGTTACCACGTCCAGGTGAGGCCAACCTGCAGGAAATGCAGTGGAAACATGCCCTGATGATGTCCAGGTAGGGACCAGGGTTACCAGGTCCAGGTGAGGGCAACCTGCAGGCGATGCAGTGGAACCGTGTCCAGATGATGCCCAGGTAGGGACCAGAATCACCAGGTCCAATGAGGCCCAGATGGAGCATATTCACTAGGTCCAGGTGTGGTCCAGTGGAGGACAAGAGTCACCAGACCCTGTTGAGGCCTAGAGGGGTACAAGAATCACCTGGTCCAGGTGACATCCAGATGGGGACCAGAGTCACCAGGTTAGGATGAGGCCCAGAGAGGTTCCAGAGTCATCATGTCTAGGTGAGGCTCAGGTGTGGAACAGAGTCAACAGGTACCAAAGATGCCCAGGTGAGGACCAGAGTCACCAGGTCTGGGTGACGGGCAGATAGGATCAGAGTCACCTGTTCCAGGTAAGGCCAAAAAAGAGTCCACAGCAATCAGGCCCAGGTGGGGAACAAAGTCACCAGGACAGGGTGAGGCCCAATTAGGACCAGATTCACCAGGCCCAGGTTATTCCCAGGTGGTGACCAGACATACCAGTTCCGGGTGACGACCAGGTAAGGACCAGATTCACCTGGTCCAAATGAGGCCTACGTGGGGACCTGAGTCACCAGGTATTGGTGAGGCCAGGTGGCAAGGCACCCCAGGTCCAGGTGAGGCCAACCTGCAGGCCATGCAGAGGAACCATATCCCGATGATACCCAGGTAAGGACGAGAGTTACAACATCCAGGTGAGGCCAACCTGCAGGCAATGCTGTGGAACCATGTCCCGATGATGCCCAGTTAGGGACTAGAGTCACCAGGTCAGGGAGAGGCCCAGAGAGGTTCCAGAGTCATCATGTCCAGGTGAGGCTCAGGTGAGGAACAGAGTCACCAGGTACCAATGATGCCCAGGTGAGGGCCAGAGTCACCAGACCTGGGTGACGCGCAGATAGGTTCAGAGTCACCAGTTCCAGGTGAGGCCAAGAAAGAGTCCACAGCAATCAGGTCCAGGTGGGGAACAAAGTCACCAGTACTGGGTGAGGCCTAGATGGGGACCAGATTCTCCACATAAGGGTGAGGCCCAGAGTGGGACGAGAATCACTAGGTCCATGTGAGGCCCCGATGTGGAAGTGAGAAACCAGGTCCCATGATGCCCATATGAGGATCTGAGTCACCAGGTCCAGGTGAGCTCCCTGTGGGAACCAGTCACCTCGTCCAGGTGAGGCTCAGGTGGGACCACAGTCACCGGTCCAGGTGAGACCCAGGTATATAACAGAGTATCCAGCTCCCAGTGATGCCCAAGTAAGGACCAGAGTCAACAGGTACAAGAGAGGCCCAAATATTGTTTAGAGTCATTGTGTTCCAAGTGAGGCCAGATGGAGACCACAGGAACCAGGTCCAGGAGAGCCCCATATGGGAACCAGAGCCACCAGATCCAGGTGAGGTCCAGGTGGGACCACAGTCACAAGGTCCAGGTGAGGCACAGGTGGCAACAGGATTCACCAAGTCCAGGTGAGGCCCAGGTGGCGACCAGTCACCAGATCCAGGTGCGGACCAGCTAAGGACCAGATTCACCAGACCCTAGTGAAGCCCAAGGGGTGACCAGAGTCACCAATTAAGGGTGAGGCCCAGAGGGGAACCAGAGTAACCAGTTTAGTTAGAGGCCCAGAATGGGACCAGAAGTCCCTGGTCAAAGTGAGGCACAGGTGTGGAATAGAGTATCCAGGGTGAGGATCATTGGGTCCATCACTCAATGATGCCTGGGTGAGGACCAGAGGCACTAGGGCCATGCAGGCCCAGATGGGGAACCGAATCACTATGTCCTGGTGAGGCATAGAATAAGACCACAGTCAGCAGTATCAGGTGTGCCCCTTGTGGGAACCAGAGCCACTCTATCCAGCTGAGTCCCAGGTACATGTGAGGCACACGTGAGGACCAGATTCATCAGGTCGAATTGAGGCATAGCTGGGGACAAGAGTCACCAGGTCTGGGTGCGGCCTAGTTGGGGCAAGATTCAGCAGTTCTGAGTTAGGTCAAAGTGGGGATGAGAGACACCAAGTCCAGGTGAGCCCAAACTGAGGACCAGAGTCACCAGATCCACATGAGGTCCATGTTGGAAAGGAGTCACCAGGTCCAGGAGAAGTCCTGGGGTGGACCGGAGTCACCAGATCCAGGTGAAGTCCAGGTGGGGACCAGAGTCACTAGGTCCAGATGAGGCCCAGGTGAGGACCAGAGTTACCAGGTACACGTGAGGCCCCGGTGGGGATCAGAGGCAACAGGTCCATGTGAGGCTGGCTTGGGGACCATGGTCAACAGGTCTACTTGAGGCCCAAGTGTGGAACACAGTAAGCAGGTTCCGGTGAGGGCCCGGTGGTGACAAGAGTCACCACGTCCAGGTGAGTCCCAGGTGGGGACCAGGATCAACAGGTCCAGAGGAGGCCCTTGAAAGAACCAGAGTCAACAGTTCGAGGTCAGGCGCAGGTGGCAACCAGGGTCAGCAGGTCCAAGTCAGGCCAAAGTGGGGTTCACAGTCACTAGGACATGGTGACACCCAGAGGGGGACCAGAGTCACTTGGTCCAGGTGAGGCCACTTGTGGAACACAGTCACCGGGTCCCAATTTTGCCCATTTGAGGAAAACCCCACTCACCAGGTCCAGGTGAGGCCAACCTGCAGGCCATGCCTTGATACCATATCCCGATGATGCCCAGGTACGGACTAGAGTCACCAGGTCCAAATGAGGCCCAGATGGGGTATATTCACTAGGTCCAGGTGAGGCCCAGTTGAGGACCAGAGTCACCAGATCACCTTGAGCCCTAGAGGTGTACCAGAATCACCTGGTCCAGGTGATATCCAGATGGGGACCAGAGTCACCAGGTCAGAGTGAGTCCCAGAGAGGTTCCAGAGTCATCATGTCCCGGTGAGGCTCAGGTGTGGAACAGACTAACCAGGTATCAATGATGCCCAGGTGAGGACCAGAGTCACCAGATCTGGGTGAGGCCCAGTTAGGATCAGAGTCACCAGTTCCAGGTGAGGCCAAGAAGGAGTCCACAGCAATCAGGTCCAGGTGGGGAACAAAGTCACCAGGACTGAGTGAGGACCAGGTAAGGACCAGATTCACCAGGCCCAGGTGATTCCCAGGTGGGGACCTGTGTTACCAGGTAAGGGTGAGGCCCAGGTGACAACCCCACTCACCAGGTCCAGGTAAGGCCAACCTGCAGGCCATGCAGAGGAACCATGTCCCGATAATGCCCAGGTAGGGAACAGAGTTACCAGGTCTAAGTGAGGCCAATATGCAGGCCATGCAGTGGAACCATGTCCCGATGATGCCCAGGTAGGGACCAGAGTCACCAGGTCCAAATGAGACCCAGATGGAGAATATTCACTAGGTCAAGTGAGGCCCAGTTGAGGACCACTGTCACCAGATCTGGTTGAGGCTTAGAGGGGTACCAGAATCACCTGGTCCAGGTGACATCCAGATGGGGACCAGAGGCATCAGTTCAGGGAGAGGCCCAGAGTGTTTCCAGAGTCATCGTGTCCAGGTTAGGTTCAGGCGTGGAACAGAGTCAACAGATACCAATGATGCTCAGGTGAGGCCCAGAGTCACCAGATCTGGGTGACGCGCAGATAGGATCAGAGTCACCAGTTCCAGGTGAGGCCAAGAAAGAGTCCACAGCAATGAGGTCCACGTGGGGAACAAAGTCACCAGGACTGGGTGAGGCCCAGATGGGGACCAGATTCACCAGGTCCAGGTGAGTCCCAGGTCGTGACCAGAGTCCCCGGGTCTGGGAGAGGACCAGGTAAGGACCAGATTCACCAGGTCCAAGAGACCAATGTGAGGACATGAATCACCAGGTGTGGGTGAGGCCCAGGTGGCAACCCCACTCACCAGGTCCAAGTGAGGCCAACCTGCAGGCCAGCGTCACCAGATGCAGGTGAGGCCCTTGTGGGTACCGGACTCCCCAGGTAAATGTGAGTCTACAAGAACACCACAGTCACCAGGTCCAGGTGTGATTCATTTGAAAACGAGAGTCACCAGGTCCAGGTGAGTCCCAGGTGGGGACCACAGTCACCAGGTCCTGATTGAGGCCTAGGTGGAGGGACCAGAGTCATCAGGACCAGATGAGGCCAAAGTGCGGAGCAAAGTTATCATGTCCAGGTGAGGCCCAGGTGGGGAACAGAGTAACCATGTCCCATTGATGCCAAGTGGGAAAAGAGTCACAAGTTCCAGACGAGGCCTAAGTGAGGAGTAGATTCACCAGGTCCTGATGAGGCCCAGTTGAGGACCAGTGTCCACAGCTCTGGGTGAGTCCCAGAGGGGGACCACAGTCACCAGGTTCTGGTGATATCCAGGTTGGGACCAGAGTCACCACGTCAGGGTCAGGCCCAGAGGGGGACCAGAATCACTAGGTCCACTTGAGGCCCCGATGTGGAACTGAGAAACCAGGTCCCATGATGCCCATATGAGGACCTGAGTCACGAGGTCCAGGTGATGTCCCTGTGGGAACCAGTCACCTCGTCCCGGTGAGGTCCAGGTGGGACCACAGTCACCACGTCCAGGTGAGGACCAGGTATATAAGAGTGTACCCAGGTCCCAATGATGCCCATGTAAGTACCAGAGTCAACAGGTCCAGGAGAGGCCCAAATATGAAACAGAGTCATTGTGTTCCAGGTGAGGCCTGATGGAGACCACAGGAACCAGGTCCAGGAAAGCCCCATATGGGAACCAGAGCCACCAGATCCAGGTGAAGTCCAGGTTGGACCACTGTCACAAGGTCCAGGTGAGGCGCAGGTGACAACAGGATTCACCAAGTCCAGGTGAGGCCCAGGTGGCGACCACTCACCATAAAGAAGTGAGGACAAGCTAAGGACCAGATTCACCAGGCCCAAATGATACCCAAGGGGTGTCCAGAGTCACCAGGTAAGGGTGAGGCCAAGAGGGTGACCAGAGTAACCAGTTTAATTTGAGGCCCAGAGTGCGACCAGAGGTCCCTGGTGAGAGTGAGGCCCAGGTGTCGAATAGAGTATCCAGGTCCCAATGATGCCTGGGTGAGGACCAGAGTCACTAGGGCCATGCAGGCCCAGATGGGGAACAGAATCACTAGGTCCTGGTGAGGCATAGAATAAGACCACAGTCACCAGTATCAGGTGAGCCCCTTGTGGGTAACAGAGCCACTCTATCCAGCTGAGTCCCAGGTCCATGAGAGGCCCACGTGAGGTCCAGATTCATCAGGTCGAATTGAGGCATAGCTGGGGACAAGAGTCACCAGATCTGGTTGCGGCCTAGGTGGGGCAGGATTCAGCAGTTCTGAGTTAGGTCAAAGTGTGGACGAGAGACACCAGATCCGGTGAGGCCAAACTGAGGACCAGAGTCACCAGATCCAGGTGAGGTCCATGTTGGAAAGAGAGTCACCAGGTCCAGGAGAGGTCCAGGTGGGGACAAGAGTCACCAGATCCAGGTGAAGGCCAAGGCGGGACCAGAGTCACCAGATCCAGGTGAAGCCCAGGTGGGGACCAGAGTCACTAGGTCCAGATGACGCCCAGGTGAGGACCAGAGTTCCCAGGTACACGTGAGGCCCCGGTGGGGATCAGAGGCAACAGGTCCATGTGAGGCCGGCTTGGGGACCATAGTCAACAGGTCTACTTGAGGCCCAAGTGTGGAACACAGTAACCAGGTCCAGGTGAGTCCCAGGTTGTGCAAGAGTCACCACGTCCAGGTGAGGCCCAGGTGGGGACAAGGATCACCAGGTACAGGGGAGGCCCTTGAAAGAACCAGAGTCAACAGTTCGAGGTCAGGCGCAGGTGGCATCCAGGGTCAGCAGGTCCAAACAGGCCAAAGTGGGGTTCACAGTCACTAGGGCACGGTGAGACCCAGAGGGGTACCAGAGTCACCTGGTCTAGGTGACGTCCAGTTGTGGAACACAGTCACCGGTTCCCAATTTTGCCCAGTTGAGGACCATGGTCAACAGGGCCAGGTGAGGCCCAGATGGGGACTGGAGTCCCCATATCCAGGTGAAGCCCAGGTGGGGACCACAGTCAGCAGATCCAGGGTAGTCTCAGGTGCAGACCATAATCACAAGTTCCAAGTGAGGTGCAGGTGGCAACCACATTCCCCAGGACCCAGTGAGGCCCTGGCAGGGACCAGAGTCACAAGGTACATGAGAAGCTAGAAACACTGCAGCCACCAGGTCCACAAGATGTCCATGTGGGCCGGAGAATCAGCAGTTACACGTGAGGAACAGGTGGGGATCCGACTCACCATGTCAAGTTGAGACCCAGGTGGGATCCAGTGTCACCACGTCCAGGTGTGGCCCAGGTGAAGACCAGAGTTAATAGTTCCGGGTGGGTCACTGTTAGTGAACAGTGTAACCATAACCTGATGCTACCCAGGTGGGTACCAGATACACCAGGTCCTGGTGAGGCCCAGGTGGGACCAGAGACATGAGGTCCAGGTAAGATCCCGATGGGAACCACAGTCACCAGGTCAGGTGAGGCCATGCTTAGGATCAGAGTTACCAGTTACAGGTGAGGCCCAGGTGGAGCCAGAGTGACCTGGTACAGAAGAGGCCAAAGTCAGGACCAGAGTTACTAGGATCAGGTCAGTCCCATTGGGGAATAGAGTAACCATGTCCCGATGATGCCCAGGTAGAACCCGAGTCACCACGTTCAGATGAGGCGCAGGTGTGGAGCATGTTCACTAGGTCCAGGTGAGGCCCAGTTGAGGACCAGAGTCACCAGGTCTGGTTGAGGCCGACAGGGGTTCCAGATTCACCTGTTCTAGGTGACATCCAGATGGGGACCAGAGTCACCATGTCAGAGTGAGGCCCAGAGAGGATGCAGAGTCATCATGTCCAGGTGAGGCTCAGGTGTGGAACAGAGTATCCAGGTCTTAGTGGTCCACAGGTGAGGACAAGAGTCACCAGATCTGGGTGAGGTCCAGTTAGGATCAGAGTCAGCAGTTCCAGGTGAGGAGAAGAAGGAGTCCACAGCAATCAGGTCCAGGTTGGGAACAAAGTCTCCAAGACTAGGTAAGGCCCAGATGGGGACCAGATTCACCAGGTCCAAGTGATTCCCAGGTGGTGACCAGAGTTACCAGTTCCAAGTGAAGACCAGGTAAGGACCAGATTCACCAGGTCCAAGTTAGGGCCACGTGGGGACTTGTGTCTTCATGTATGGGTGAGGCCCAGGTGTAAATCCCACTCACCAGGTCCAGGTGAGGCCAACGTGCAGGCCATGCAGTGGAACCATGTACCGATGATGCCCACGTAGGGACAAGACTTACCAGGTCCAGGTGAGGCCAACCTGCAGGCCATGCTGTGGAACCATGTCCCGATGATGCCCAGGTAGGGAACAGAGTTACCAGGTCCAGGTGAGGCCAATATGCAGGCCATGCAGTGGAACCATGTCCCGATGATGCCCAGGTAGGGAACAGAGTTACCAGGTCCAGGTGAGGCCAATATGCAGGCCGCAGTGGAACCATGTCCCGATGATGCCCAGGTAGGGAACAGAGTCACCAGGTCCAAATGTGGCCCAGATGGAGCATATTCACTAGGTCCAGTGAGGCCCAGTTGAGGACCACTGTCACCATATCTGGTTGAGGCTTAGAGGGGTACCAGAATCACCTGGTCCAGGTGACATCCAGATAGGGATCAGAGGCATCAGGTCAGGGAGAGGTCCAGAGTGGTTCCAGAGTCATCATGTCCAGGTTAGGCTCAGCCGTGGAACAGAGTCACCAGGTACCAATGATGCCCAGGTGAGGCCCAGAGTCACCAGATCTGGGTGACGCGAAGATAGGATCAGAGTCACCAGTTCCAGGTGAGGCCAAGAAAGAGTCCACAGCAATCAGGTCCAGGTGGGGAACAAAGTCACCAGGACTGGGTGAGGCACAGATGGGGACCAGATTCACCAGGTCCAGGTGAGACCCAGGTGGTGACCAGAGTCCCCGGGTCTGGGACAGGACCAGGTAAGGACCAGATTCACCAGGTCCAAGAGGCCCACGAGGGGAATTGAGTCACCAGCTATGTGTGAGGCCCAGGTGGCAACCCCACTCACAAGTTCAAGGTGAGGCCAACCTGCAGGCCATGCTGAGGAACCATGTCCCGATGATGCCTAGGTTGGGACCAGAGTTACCAGGTTCATGTGAGGCCAACCTGCAGGCCATGCAGTGGAACCATGTCCCGATGATGCCCAGGTAGGTACCAGAGTCACCAGGTCCAAATTAGGCCCAGATGGAGCATATTCACTAGGTTCAGGTGAGGCCCAGTTGAGGACCAGAGGCACCAGAACTGGTTGAGGCCTAGAGGGGTACCAGAATCACCTGGTCCAGTGACATCCAGATTGGGATCAGAGTCACCAGGTCAGGGTGAGTCCCAGCCAGGTTCCAGAGTCATCATGTCCAGGTGAGGCTCAGGTTCGAACAGAGTCACCAGGTACCAATGATGCCCAGGTTAGGACCAGAGTCACCAGGTCTGAGTGACGCGCAGATAGGATCAGAGTCACCAGATCCAGGTAAGGCCCTAGTGGGGACCGGAGACACCAGGTAAAAGTGAGTCTACAAGAACACCAGTCACCAGGTCCAGGTGTGATGCATGTGGGAACGAGAGTCACCAGGTCCAGGTAGGCCAAACTGAGGACCAGAGTCACCAGATCCACGTGAGGTCCATGTTGGAAAGGAGTCACCAGGTCCAGGAGAGGTCCAGGTGGGGACCAGAGTCACCAGATCCAGGTGAAGTCCAGGTGGGGACCAGAGTCACAGATCCAGGTGAAGCCCAGGTGGGGACCAGAGTCACTAAGTCCAGATGAGGTCAAGGTGGGGACCAGAGATACCAGGTACAAGTGAGGCCCCGGTGTGGAGCAGTGTCAACAGGTCCATGTGAGGCAGTCCTGGGGAACATGGTCAACAGGTCTACTTGAGGCCCAGGTGTGGAACACAGTAAGCAGGTCCAGGAGAGTCCCCGATGGTGACAATGTCACCACGTCCAAGTGAGATCCAGGTGGGGACCAGGATGACCAGGTCGAGGGGAGGGCTTTGAAAAACCAGAGTCTACAGTTTGAGGTCAGGCGCAGGAGGCAACCAGTATCAGCAGGACCAAGACAGGCCATAGAGGGGGTTCACAGTCACTAGGGAACCGTGAGACCCAGAGGGAGACCAGAGTCACCTGGTCCAGGTGAGGGCCAGTTGTGGAACACAGTCACCGGGTTCCAATTTTGCCCAGTTGAGGACCATGGTCAACAGGGCCAGGTGAAGCCCAGATGGAGACCGGAGTCCCCAAATCCAAGTGAAGCTCAGGTGGGGACCAGAGTCACCAGATCCTGGGTAGTCTCAGGTGTAGACCAGAATCACCAGGTCCAGGTGAGGTGCAGGAGGCAACCACACTCACCAGGTCCCGGTGAGGCCCTGGTGGGGACCAGAGTCACGATGTATATGAGAAGCTAGAAACACTGCAGCCACAAGGTCCACATTATGTCCATGTGGGAATGAAAATCACCAGTTACAGGTGAGGACCAGGTGGGGATCCGACTCACCATGTCCAGGTGAGTCCCAGGTGGGAACGAGTGTCACCATGTCCAGGTGTGGCCCAGGTGAAGACCAGAGTTAATAGGTCCGGCTGGGTCACTGTTAGTGAACAGTGTAAACATATCCTGATGCTACCCAGGTGGGAACCACAGAAACCAGGTCCTGGTGAGTCCGAGGAGGGCCCAGAGACATGAGGTCCAGAAGAGGTCCCGATGGGAACCACAGTCACCAGGTCAGGTGAGGGCATGCTTAGGATCAGAGTCACCAGTTACAGGTGAGGCCCCTGTTGAGCCAGAGTCACCTGGTACAGAAGAGGCCAAAGTCAGGACCATAGTTACCAGGATCAGGTCAGTCCCAGTGGGGAATAGAGTAACCATGCCCCGATGATACCCAGGTAGAACCAGAGTCACTAGGTCCAGATGAGGCGCAGGTGGGGAGCATATTCACTCGGTCCCAGTGAGGCCCAGTTGCAGACCAGAGTCACGAGGTCTAGTTGAGGCCTAGAGGGGTACCAGATTCACCTGGTCTAGGTGACATCCAGATGGGGAGCAGAGTCACCATGTCAGGCTGAGGCCCATAGGGGATCCAGAGTCATCATGTCCAAGTGAGGCTCAGGTGTGGAACGGAGTATCTAGATCATAATGGTCCACAGGTGAGGACCAAAGTCACCAGATCTGGGTGAGGCCAAGTTAGGATCACACTCACCACTTCCAGGTGAAGCCAAGAATGTGTCCACAGCAATCAGGTCCAGGTGGGGAACAAAGTCACCAGGACTGTGTGAGGCCCACATGGGGACCAGATTCACAATGTCCAGGTGATTCCCAGGTGGTGACCAGACTTACCAGTTCCAGGTGAGGACCAGGTAAGGACCAGATTCACCAGGTCTAAGTGAGGCCCACGTGGGTGCATGGGTCACCAGGTACAGGGGAGGAATACCTGGGGACAAGAGTCACCAGATCTGGGTTCGGCCTAGGTGGCTCAGGTGGAAACCCCAATCACCAGGTCCAGGTGAGGCCAACCCTTGGGCCATGCAGAGGAACCGTGTCCCGATGATGCCCTTGCAGGGACCAGAGTTACCGGCTCCTGGTGATTCCAACCTGTAGGCCATGCTGTGTAACCATGTCCCGATGATGCCCAGGGAGGGACCAAAGTCACCAGGTCCAAATGAGGCCCAGATGGAGCATATTCACTAGGTCCCGTTGCGGCCCAGTTGAGGACCAGAGTCACCATATCTCGTTGAGGCCCAGAGGGGTACCAGAATCACCTGGTACAGGTGACATCCAGATGGAGACCAGAGTCACCAGTTCAGGGTGAGGCCAAGAGAGGTTCCAGAGTCATCATGTCCATGTGAAGCCGTCTTGGAGACCATGGTAAACAGGTCTACTGGAGGTCAAGGTGTGGAACACAGTAAGCAAGTCAAGGTGAGTCCCCGGTGGTGACAAGTGTCACCACGTCCAGGTGAGGCCGAGGTGGGGACCAGAATCACCAGGTACAGGAAAGGCCCTTGAAAGAACCTGGGTCAACAGTTCGAGGTCAGGCGCAGGTGGCAACCAGGGTCAGCAGGTCCTAGTCAGGCCAAAGTGGGGTTCACAGTCACTAGGACACGGTGAGACCCAGAGGGGGACCAGAGTCACCTGGTCAGGTGAGGTCCAGTTGTGGAACAAAGTCACCGGGGCCCAATTTACCCAGTTGAGGACCATGGTCAACAGGTCCAGGTGAGGCCCAGATGGGGACCGGAGTCCCCAAATACAGGTGATGCCCAGGTGGGGACCACAGTCACCAGATCCAGGGTAGTCTCAGGTGCAGACCAGAATCACCAGGTCCAGGTGACGTGCAGGTGGCTACCACACTCACCAGGACCCGGTGAGGTCCTGGTGGGGATCAGAGTCACGAAGTACATGAGAAGCTAGAAATACTGCAGCCACCAGGTCCACATGATGACCATGTGGGAACGAGAATCACCAGTTACAGGTGAGGACCAGGTAGGGATCCGACTCACCATGTCCAGGTGAGACCCAGGTGGGAACCAGTGTCACCTTGTCCAGGTGTGGCCCAGGTGAAGACCAGTGTTAATAGGTCCGGCTGGGTCACTGTTAGTGAACAGTGTAACCATATGCTGATGCTACCCAGGGGGGTACCAGAGACACCAGGTCCAGGTGAGGCCCAGGTGGGACCGGAGAAATGAGGTCCAGTTTATTTCCCGATTGGAACCACAGTCACCAGGTCAGGTGAGGCCATGCTTAGTATCAGAGTCACCAGGTACAGGTGAGGCACAGGTGGACACAGAGTCACCTGGTACAGAAGAGGCCAAAGTCAGGACCAGAGTTACCAGGATCAGGTCAGTCCCAGTGGGTAATACAGTAACCAAGTCCCAATGATGCCCAGGTAGAACCAGAGTCACCAGGTCCATCGAGGCGCAGGTGGGGAGAATATTCACTAGGTCCAGGTGAGGCCCAGATGAGGACCAGACTCACCAGGTCTAGTTGAGGCCTTGAGGGGTACCAAATTCCCCTGGTCTAGGGGATATCCAGATGGGGACCAGAGTCACCATGTCAGGGTGAGGCCCAGAGGGGATCCAGAGTCATCATGTCCAGGTGAGGTTCAGGTGTGGAACAGAGTATCCCGGTCATAATGATCCACAGGTGAGGACCAGAGTCACCAGATCTGGGTGAGGCCCAGTTAGGAGCAGAGTCACAATTTCCAGGTGAGGCCAAGAAGGAGTCCACAGCAATCAGGTGCAGGTAGGGAACAAAGTCACCAGGACTGGGTGAGGCCCAGATGGGGACCAGATTCAACAGGTCCAGGTGATTCCCAGGTGGTGACCAGAGTTACCAGGTCCGGATGAGGGCCAGGTAAGGACCAGATTCACCAGGTCCAAGTGAGGCCCACGTGGGACCTGTGTCACCAGGTATGGGTGAGGCCCATGTGGCATCCCCACTCACCAGGTCCAGGTGACGCCAACCTGCAGGCCATGCAGAGGAACCGTGTCCCGATGATGCCCAGGTAGGGACCACAGTTACCAAGTCAAGAAGAGGCCAACCTGCAGACCATTATGTGGAACCATGTCCCGATGATGCCGAGGTTGGGATCAGAATCACAAGGTCCAATGAGACCCAGATGGAGCATATTTACTAGGTCCAGGTGTGGTACAGTGGAGTACCAGTGTCCCAAGACCTGGTTGAGGCCTAGAGGGGTACCAGAATCACCTGGTCCAGGTGACATCCAGATGGGAACCAGAGTCACCAGGTCAGGATGAGGCCCAGAGAGGTTCCAGAGTCAACATGTCCAGGTGAGGCTCAGGTGTGGAACAGAGTCACCAGGTACCAAAGATGCCCAGGTGAGGACCAGAGTCACCAGGTCTGGGTAATGCCCAGATAGTTTCAGAGTCACCAGATAGGATCAGAGTCATCAGTTCAAGGTGAGGCCAAGAAATAGTGCACAGCAATCATCCAGGTGGGGAACAAAGTCACCAGGACTGGGTGATGCCCAGATGGGGACCACATTGACCAGGTCCAGGTGAGGCCCAGGGGGTGACCAGAGACCCCGGGTATGGGAGACGACCAGGTCTCCCATAGACCAGATTCACCAGGTCCAAGAGGCCGACGAGGGGCCTGTGTCCCCAGGTACGGGTGAGGCACAGGTGGCAACCACACTCACCAGGTCCAGGAGAGGCCATTTTTCGCGCCATGCAGAGGAACCGTGTCCCGATGATGCCCATGTAGGAACCAGAGTTACCAGGTCCAGGTGATGCCAACCTGCAGGCCATGCAGTGGAACCATGTACCGATGATGCCCAGGAAGGGACAAGAGTCATCAGGTCCAAATGAGACCCAGATGGAGCATATTCACTAGGTCCAGGTGAGGCCCAGTTGAGGACCAGAGTCACCAGATCTGGTTGAGGCTCAGAGGGGTACCAAAATCACCTGCTCCAGGTGACATCCAGATGGGGACCAGAGTCACCAGGACAGGGTGAGGCCCAGAGAGGTTCCAGAGTCATCATGTCCAGGTTAGGCTCAGGTGTGGAACTGAGTCACCAGGTACCAAGATGCCCACATGAGGACCAGAGTCACCAGGTCTGGGTAATGCCCAGATAGGATCAGAGTCACCAGATAGGATCAGAGTCACCAGTTGCAGGTGAGGCAAAGAAAGAGTCCACAGATATCAGTTCCAGGTGGGGAACAAAGTAACCAGGACTGGGTGAGGCCCAGATGGGGACCAGTTCCCCTTCTCCAGGTGAGGCCCAGGTGATGACCAGAGTCCCCAAGTTGGGAGAAGACGAGGTAAGGACCAGATTCACCAGGTCCAAGAGGCCCACGTGGGGACCTGAGTCACCAGGTATGGGTGAGCCACAGGTGGCAATCCCACTCACCAGGTTCAGGTGAGGCCAACCTGCAGGCGGTGCGTGGAACCATGTGCTGATGATGCCCAGGTAGGGAACCGAGTCACCAGGTCCAAATAAGGCCAACATGGAACATATTCACTAAGTCCACGTGAGGCCCAGTTGAGGACCAGAATCACCAGATATGCTTGAGGCCTAGATGGGAACCAGAATCACCCAGTCCGGGTTACGTCCTAATGGGGACCAGAGTCACCAGGTCAGGGTGAGGCCCAGAGAAGTTCCAGAGTCATCATGACCAGGTGAGGCTCAGGTGTTGAACAGAGTCAGCAGGTACGAATGATGCCCAGGTGAGGACCAGAGTCAACAGGTCTGGGTGACGCGCAGATAGGATCAGAGTCACCAGTTCCAGGAGAGGCCAAGAAAGAGTCCACAGCAATCAGGTCAAGGTGTGGAACAAAGTCCCCAAGAATGGGTGAGGCCCAGATTGGGACCAGATTCACCAGATCCAGGTGAGGCCCAGGTGGTGACCAGAGTCAACGGGTCTGGGAGAGGACCAGGTAAGGACCAGATTCACCAGGTCCAAGAGGCTCACGTGGGGACCTGAGTCACCAGGTATGGGTGAGGCCCTAGTGGCAACGCACTCACCAGGTCCAGGTGAGGCCAACCTGCAGGCCAGAGTCATCAGATCCAGGTGAGGCCCTAGTGGGGACCCGAGTCACCAGGTAAATGTGAGTCTACAAGAACACCACAGTCACCAGGTCCAAGTGTGGTTCATGTGGGAACGAGAGTCACCAGGTCCAGGTGAGACCCAGGTGGGGACCATAGTCACCAGGTCCAGATTGAGGACTAGGTAGGGGGACCAGAGTCATCAGGACTTGTTGAGGCCAAAGTGTGGAGCAAAGTTATCATGTCCAGGTGAGGCCCAGGTGGGGAACAGAGTAACCATGTCCCATTGATGCCAGGTGGGAAAAGAGTCACAAGGTCCACACGAGGCCTAAGTGAGGAATAGATTCACCAGGTCCTGTTGAGGCCCAGCTGAGGACAAGTGTCGCCAGCCCCGGGTGAGTCCCAGAGGGGGACCAGAGTCACCCGGTCCTGGTGATATCCAGGTGGGAGCCAGAGTCAGCACGTCAGGGTGAGGCCCAGAGGGGACGAGAATCACTAGGTCCAGGTGAGGCCTCGATGTGGAACTGAGAAACCAGGTCCCATGATGCCCATATGAGGACCTGAGTCACCAGGTCCAGGTGAGGTCCTGTGGGAACCAGTCACCCGGTCCAGGTGAGGCCCAGGTGGGACCAGAGTCACCAGGTCCAGGTGAGGCCCAGGTATATAAGAGAGTATCCAGGTCCCAATGATGCCCAGGTAAGGACCAGAGTCAACAGGTCCAGGAGAGGACCAAATATGGTTCAGAGTCATTGTGTTCCAGGTGAGGCCAGATGGAGACCACAGGAACCAGGTCCAGGAGAGCCCCATATGGGAACCAGAGCCACCAGATCCAGGTGATGTCTGGGTGGAACCACAGTCACAAGGTTCAGGGGAGGCGCAGGTGGCAACAGGTTTCACCAAGTCCAGGTGAGGCCCAGGTAGCGACCGGTCACCAGATCCAGGAGCGGAACAGCTAAGGACCAGATTCACCAGGCCCAAGTGAAGCCCAAGGGGTGACCAGAGTCACCAGGTAGGGGTGAGGCCCAGAGGGGAAACCAGAGTAACCAGTTTAGTTTGAGGCACAGAATGGGACCCTAGGTCCCTGGTGAAAGTGAGGCGCAGATGTGGAATAGAGTATCCAGATCCCAATGATGTCTGGGTGAGGAAAAGATTTACTAGGGCCATGCAGGCCCAGATGGGGAACAGAATCACTAGGTCCTGGTGAGGCATAGAATAAGACCACAGTCAGCAGTATCAGGTAAGCCCCTTGTGGGAACCAGAGCCACTCTATCCAGCTGAGTCCCAGGTCCTTGGAGGCCCACGTGAGGACCAGATTCATCAGGTCGAATTGAGGCATAGCTGGGGACAAGAGTCACCAGGTCTGCGTGCAGCCTAGGTGGGGCAAGATCAGCAGTTCTGAGTTAGGTCAAAGTGGGGACGAGAGACACCAGGTCCAGGTGAGGCCAAACTGAGGACCATAGTCACCAGATCCAAGTGAGGTCCATGTTGGAAAGTGAGTCACCAGGTCCAGGAGAGGTTCAGGTATGGACCAGAGTCACCAGTTCCAGGTGAAATCCAGGTGGGGACCAGAGTCACCAGTTCCAGGTGAAGCCCAGGTGGGGACCAGAGTCTCTAGGTCCAGATGAGGCCCAGGTGAGGACCAGAGTCGCCAGATCTGGGAGAGGCCCAGTTGGGATCAGAGTTACCACTTCCAGGTGAGGCCAAGAAGGTGTCCACAGCAATCAGGTCCACGTGGGGAACAAAGTCACCAGGACTAGGTGATGCCCAGGTGGTGACCAGATTTACCAGTTCCGGGTGAGGACTAGGTAATAGGATCAGAGCCACCAGTTCAAGGTGAGGGCATGAAAGAGTCCAGAGCAATCAGGTCCAGTTGGGGAACATAGTCACCAGGACTGGGTTAGGCCCAGATGGACCCAGATTCACCAGGTCCAGGTGAGGCCCATGTTGTGACCAGATTCCCCGGGTCTGGGAGAAGTCCAGGTAATGGCCAGATTCACCAGGTCCAAGAGGCCCATGTGGGGACCTGAGTCACCAGGTAAGGGTGAGGCCCAGGTGGCATCAACTAATCAAGTCCAGGTGAGGTCAACCTGCAGGCCAGAGTCACCAGGACCAGGGGAGGCCCAAGGGGTGACCAGAGTCACCAGGTAAGGGTGAGGCCCAGAGAGGTTCCAGAGTCATCATGTCCAGGTGAGGCTCAGGTGTGGAACAAAGTCACCAGGTACCAATGATGCCCAGGTGAGGACCAGAGTCACCAGGTCTTGGTGACGCTCAATAGGATCAGAGTCACCAGTTCCAGGTGAGGCCAAGAGAGAGTCCACAGCAATCAGTTCCAGGTGGGGAACAAAGTCACCAGGACTGGGTGATGCCCAGATGGGGACCAGATTCACCATGTCCAGGTGAGGCGAAGTGGTGACCCGAGTCCCCGGGTCTGGGAGAGGACCAGGTAAGGACGAGATTCACCAGGTCCAAGAGGCCCACGTGTGAAACTGAGTCACCAGGTATGGGTGAGGCCCAGGTGGCAACCCCACTCACCAAGTCCAGGTGAGGCCAACTTGCAGGCCAGAGTCACCAGATCCAGGTGAGGCCCTAGTGGGGACCGGAGTCACCAGGTAAATGTGAGTCTACAAGAAAACCACAGTCACCAGGTCCAGGTGTGGTTCATGTGGGAACGAGAGTCACCAGGTCCAGGTGAGACCCAGGTGGGGACCATAGTCACCAGGTCCAGATTGAGGCCTAGGTGGGGGGAACAAATTGATCAGGACAAGTTGAGGCCAAAGTGTGGAGCAAAGTTATCATGTCCAGGTGATGTCTAGGTGGGGAACAGAGTAACCATGTCCCATTGATGCCAGGTGGGAAAAGAGTCACAAGGTACAGATGAGGCCTAAGTGAGGACTAGATTCACCAGGTCCTGTTGAGGCCCAGTTGAGCACCAGTGTCCCCAGCTCTGTGTGAGTCCCAGAGGGGGACCAGAGTCACCCGGTTCTGGTGATATCCAGGTGGGGATAAGACTCACCACGTCAGCGTGAGGCCCAGAGGGGGACGAGAATCACTAGTTTCAGGTGAGGCCCCGATGTGGAACTGAGAAAAAAGGTCCCATAATGCCCAAATGAGGACCTGAGTCACCAGGTACAGGTGAGGCCAAACTGAGGACCAGAGTCACCAGATCCAGGTGAAGCCAAGGTGGGGACCAGAATCACTAGGTCCAGATGAGGCCCAAGTGAGGACCAGTTTTACCAGGTACACGTGAAGCCCCGGTGGGAATCAGAGGCAACAGGTCCATATGAGGCCGGCTTCGGTACCATGGTCAACAGGTCTACTTGAGGCCCAGGTGTGGAACACAGTAACCAGGTCCAGGTGAGTCCCCGGTGGTGACAAGAGTCACCACGTCCAGGTGAGTCCCGGGGGGGACCAGGATCACCAGGTACAGGGGAAGCCCTTGAATGAACCAGTCAACAGTTCGAGGTCAGGCGCAGGTGTCAACCAGGGTCAGCAGGTCCAAGTCAGGCCAAAGTGGGGTTCACAGTCACTAGGGCACGGTGAGACCCAGAGGGGGACCAGAGTCACCTGGTCCAAGTGAGGTCCAGGGGTGGAACACAGTCACCGGGTCCCAATTTTGCCAGTTGAAGACCATGGTTGACAAGGCCAGGTGAGGCCCAGATTGGGGATCTTCAATCTGGATCAGAGTCAGAAGATCCAGTTGAGGCTAAGAAGGAGTCCACAGCAATCAGGTCCAGATTGACGCCTAGGTCGGGTGACCAGAGTCATCAGGACCAGTTGAGGCCAAAGTGTGGAGCAAAGTTCTCATGTCCAGGTGAGGCCCAGGTGGGGAACAGGCTAATCATGTCCCATTGATGCCAGGTGGGAAAAGAGTCACAAGGTCCAGACGAGGCCTAAGTGAGGAGTAGATTCACCAGGTCGTGTTGAGGCCCAGTTGAGGACAAGTGTCCCCAGCTCCGGGTGAGTCCCAGAGGGGGACCAGCGTCACCCGGTTCTGGTGATATCCAGGTGGGGACCAGAGTCACCACGTCAGGGTGAGGACCATAATGGGACGAGAATCTCTAGGTCCAGGTGAGGCCCCGATGTGGAACTGAGAAACCAGGTCCCATGATGCCCATATGAGGACCTGAGTCACCAGGTCCAGGTGAGGTCCTTGTGGGAACCAGCCACCTCGTCCAGGTGAGGCCCAGGTGGGACCACAGTCACCAGGTCAAGGTTTGGCCCAGGTATTTAAGAGAGTATCCAGGTCCCAATGATGCCCAGGTAAGGACCAGAGTCAACAGATCGAGGAGAGGCCCAAATATGGATCACAGTCATTGTGTGCCAGGTGAGGCCAGATGGAGACCACAGGAACCAGGTCCAGGTGAGCCCCATGTGGGAACCAGAGCCACCAGATCCAATTGAGGTCCAGGTGGGACCACAGTCACAAGGTCCAGGTGAGGCGCAGGTGGCAAGAGGATTCACCAAGTACACGTGGGGTCCAGGTGACGACCAGTCAGTAGATCCAGGTGCGGACCAGCTAAGGACCAGATTCACCAGGCCCAAATGAAGCCCAAGGGGTGACCAGAGTCACCAGGTAAGGGTGAGGACCAGAGCGGGAACCAGAGTAACCAGTTTAGTTTAAGGACCAGAATGGGACCAGAGGTCCCTGGACAAAGTGAGGCTCAGTTGTAGAATAGAGTATCCAGGTACCAATGATGACTGGGTGAGGAACAGAGTCACTAGGGCCATGCAGGCCCAGATGGGGAACAGAATCACTAGGTCCTGGTGAGGCATAGGATAAGACCACAGTCACCAGTATCAGGTGAACCCCTTGTGGGAACCAGAGCCACTCTATCCAGGTGAGTCCCAGGTCCATGTGAGTCCCACGTGAGGACCAGATTCATCAGGTCGAATTGAGGCATAGCTGGGGACAAGAGTCACCAGGTCTGGATGCGGCCTAGGTGGGTCAAGATTCAGCAGTACTGAGTTAGGTCAAAGTGG
This sequence comes from Canis lupus familiaris, assembly GCF_011100685.1. NCBI lineage: Eukaryota > Metazoa > Chordata > Mammalia > Carnivora > Canidae > Canis > Canis lupus. Next base: position 75,654 of record NW_023330747.1, on the reverse strand, counting down.
GGACGAGAGACACCAGGTCCAGGTGAGGCCAAACTGAGGACCAGAGTCACCAGATCCAGGTGAGGTCCAGGTGGGTCCCGAGTCACCAGATCCAGGTGAAGCACAGGTGGGGACCAGAGTCACTAGGTCCAGATGAGGGCAAGGTGAGGACCAGAGTTACCTGGTACACGTGAGGCGCCGGTGGGGATCAGAGGCAACAGGTCCATGTGAGGCCGGCTTGGGGACCATGGTCAACAGGTCTACTTGAGGCCCAGGTGTGGAACACAGTAAGCAGGTCCAGGTGAGTCCCCAGTGGTGACAAGGGTCACCACGTCCAGGTGAGGCCCAGTTGCGGACCAGGATCACCAGGTACAGGGGAGGCCCTTGAAAGAACCAGAGTCAACAGTTCGAGGTCAGGCGCAGGTTTCAGCCAGGGTCAGCAGGTCCAAGTCAGGCCAAAGTGAGGTTCACAGTAACTAGGGCATGGTGAGACCCAGAGCGGCACCACAGTCACGTGGTCCAGGTGAGGTTCAGTTGTGGAACACAGTCACCGCGTCCCAATTTTTCCCAGTTGAGGACCATGGTCAAAAGGGCCAGGTGAGGCCAAGATGGGGACCGGTGTCCCCAAATCCAGGTGAAGCCCAGCTGGTGACAACAGTCACCAGATCCAGGGTAGTCTCAGGTGCAGACCAGAATCAGCAGGTCCAGGTGAGGTGCAGTTGGCAACCACTCTCACCAGGTCCCGGTGAGGCCCTGGTGGGGACCAGAGTCACGAGGTACATGACAAACTAGAAACACTGCAGCCACCAGGTCCAAATGATATCCATGTGGGAACGAGAATCACCAGTTACAGGTTAAGACCAGGTGGGGATCTGACTCACAATTTCCAGGTGAGACACAGGTGGGAACGAGTGTCACCATGTGCAGGAGTGGCCCAGGTGAAGACCAGAGTTGATAGGTCCGGCTGGGTCACTGTTAGTATACAGTGTAACCATATCCTGATGCTACCCAGGTGGGTACCAGAGACACCAGGTCCTGGTGAGGCCCAGGTGGGACCAGAGACATGAGGTCCAGGTGAGGTCCCGATGGGAACCACAGTCACCAGGTCAGGTGAGGCCATGCTTAGGATCAGAGTCACCAGTTACAGGTGAGGCCCAGGTGGAACCAGAGTCACCTGGTACAGAAGAGGCCAAAGTCAGGACCAGAGTTACCAGGAACAGGTCAGTCCCAGTGGGGAACAGAGTAACCATGTTCCGATGATGCCCAGGTAGACCCAGCGTCACCAGGTCCAGATGAGGCGCAGGTGGGGAGCATATTCACTAGGTCTCGGTGAGACCCAGTTGAAGACAAGTGTCACCAGGTATATTTGAGCCCTTGAGGGGTAACAGATTCACCTGGTCTAGGTGACATCCAGATGGGGACCAGAGTCACCATGTCAGGGTGAGGCCCCGAAGGGATCCAGAGTCATCATGTCCAGGTGAGGCTCAGGTGTGGAACAGAGTATCCAGGTCATAATGGTCCACAGGTGAGGACCAGAGTCACCAGATCTGGGTGAGGCCCAGTTAGGATCAGAGTCACCAGTTCCAGTTGAGGCCAAGAAGGAGTCCACAGCAATCAGGTCCAGGTGGTGAACAAAGTCACCAGGACTGGGTGAGGCCCAGATGAGGCCAGATACACCAGGTCCAGGTGATTCCCAGGTGGTGACTAGGGTTACCAGGTCCGGTTGAGGAACAGGTAAGGACGAGATTCACCAGGATACTGGGGCCTACGTGGGGACCGGTGTCACCATGTATGGGTGAGGCCCAGGCGGCAAGCCCACTCACCAGGTCCAGGTGAGGCCAGCCTGCAGGCCAGAGTCACCAGATCCAGGTGAGGCCCTAGTGGAGACGGGATTCAAGGTAAATGTGAGTCTACAAGAACACCACAGTCACCAGATCCAGGTGTGGTTCATGTGGGAACGGGAGTCACCAGGTCCAGCTGAGACCCAGTTGGGGACGACAGTCACCAGGTCCAGATTGAGGCCTAGGTTTGGGGACGAGAGTCATCAGGACCAGTTGAGACCAAAGTGTGCAACAAAGTTATCATGTCCAGGTGAGGCCCAGGTGGGGAACAGAGTAACCATGTCCCATTGATGCCAGGTGGGAAAAGAGTCACAAGGTCCAGACGAAGCCTAAGATTGGAGTAGATTCACGAGGTCCTGTTGAGGCCCACCTGAGGACCAGTGCCCCAGCTACGGGTGTGTCACCCGGTTCTGGTGATATCCAGGTGGGGACCAGTGTCACAAGTCTGGGTGAGGCCCAGAGGGGGACGAGAATCACTAGGTCCAGGTGAGGCCCCGATGTGGAACTGTGAAACCAGGTCCCAATATGCCCATATGAGGACCTGAGTCACCATGTCCAGGTGATGTCCCTGTGGGAACCAGTCACCCCGTCCAGGTGAGGCCCAGGTGGGACCACAGTCACCAGGTCCTGGTGAGGCCCAGGTATATAAGAGAGTATCCAGGTCCCAATGATGCCCAGGTAAGGACCAGAGTCAACAGGTCCAGGAGAGGCCCAAATATAGATCAGAGTCATTGTGTTCTAGGTGAGGCCAGAGGGAAACCACAGGGAACAGATCCAGGAGAGCCCCATATGGGAACCAGAGCCACCAGATCCAGGTGAGGTCCAGGAGGGACCACAGTCACAAGGTCCAGGTGAGGCGCTGGTGGCAACATGATTCACCAAGTCCAGGTGAGGCCCACGTGGCGACCTGTCACCAGGGCCAGGTGCGGACAAGCTAAGGACCTAATTCACGAGGCCCAAGTGAAGCCCAAGGGGTGACCAGAGTCACCAGGTAAGGTTGAGCCCCAGAGGGGAACCAGAGTAACCAGTTTAGTTTGAGGCCCAAAACGGGACCAGAGATCCCTGGTCAAACTAGGCCCAGGTGTGGCATAGAGTATCCAGGTCCCAATGATGCCTGGGTGAGGACCAGAGTCACAAGGGCCATGCAGGCCCAGATGGGGAACAGAATCACTAGGTCCTGGTGAGGCATAGAATAAGACCACAATCACCAGTATCAGGTGTGCCCCTTGTGGGAACCAGAGCCACTCTATCCAGCTGTGTCCCAGGTCCATGTGAACCTCACGTCAGGACCAGATGCATCAGGTCGAATTAAGGCATAGTTCGGGACAAGAGTCACCAGGTCTGGGTGCGGGCTAGGTGGGGCAAAATTCAGCAGTTCTGAGTTAGGTCAAAGTGGGGACGAGAGACACCAGGTCCAGGTGAGGCCAAACTGAGGACCAGAGTCACCAGATCCAGGTGAAGTCCATGTTGGAAAGAGAGTCACCAGGTCCAGGAGAGGTCCAGGTGGGGACCAGAGTCACCAGACCCAGGTGAAGTCCATGTGGGGACCAGAGTCACCAGATCCATGTGAAACCCAGGTGGGGACCAGAGTCACTAGGTCCTGATTAGGCCCAGGTGAGGATCAGAGTTACCAGATACACGTGAGCCCTTGGCGGGGATCAGAGCCAAAAGGTCCACGTGAGCCCGGCTTGGGGACCATGGTCAACAGTCTACCTGAGGCCCAGGTGTGGAACACAGTAATCAAATCCAGGTGAGTCCCCGGTTGTGACAAGAGTCACCACGTCCAGTTGGGGACCAGGATCACCAGGCACAGGGGAGGCCCTTGAGAGAACCAGAGTCAACAGTTTGAGGTCAGGCGCAGGTGGCAACCAGGGTCAGGAGGTCCAAGTCAGGCCAAAGTGGGGTTCACAGTCACTAGGGCACAGTGAGACCCAGAGGGGGACCAAAGTCACCTTGTCCAGGTGAGATCAAGTTGTGGAATACAGTCACCGGGTCCCAATTCTACACAGTTGAGGACCATGGTCAACAGGGCCACTTGAGGCCCAGATGGGGACCGGAGTCCCCAAATTCAGGTGAAGCCCAGGTGGGGACCACAGTCACCAGATCCAGGGTAGTCTCAGGTGGACACCAGAATCACCAGGTCCTGGTGAGGTGCAGGTGGCAACCACACTCACCAAGTCCCGGTGAGGCCCTGGTCGGGACCAGAGTCACGATGTACATGAGAAGCTAGTAACACTGCAGCCACCAGGTCCACATGATGTCCATGTGGGAACGAGAATTACAAGTTACAGGTGAGGACCAGGTGGGGATCTGAGTCACCATGTCCAGGTGAGACCCTGGTGGGAACCAGTGTCACCATGTCCAAGTGTGGACCAGGTGAAGACGAGAGTTAATAGGTCCGGCCGCGTCACTGTTGGTGAACAGTGTAACCATATCCTGATGCTACTCAGGTGGGTACCAGATACAAGTCCTGGTGAGTCCCAGTTGGGACCAGAGACATGAGGTCCAGGTGAGGTACCGATGGAAAACACAGTCACCAGGTGAGGAGAGGCCATACTTAGGATCAGAGTCACCACTTACAGGTGAGGTCCAGGGGAGCCAGAGTCACATGGCACAGAAGAGTCCAAAATCAGGACCAGAGTTACCACGATCAGGTCAGTCCCACTGGGAATAGAGTAACCACGTCCCGATGATGCCCAGGTAGAACCACAGTTACCAGGTCCAGGTGCGGCCAACCTAAAGGCCATGCAGTGGAACCTTGTCCCGATGATGCCCAGGTAGGGAAGAGAGTCACCAGGTCCAAATGAGGCCCAGATGGAGCATATTCACTAGGTCCAGAAGAAGCCCAGTTGAGGAACAGAGACACCAGATCTGGTTTAGACCTAGAGGGGTACCAGAATCACCTGGTCCATGTGACATCTAGATGGGGACCAGAGTCTCCAGGCCTGAGTCACGCGCAGAGAGGATAAGAGTCACCAGTTCCAGGTGAGGCCAAGAAAGAGTCCAAAGCAATCAGGTCCAGGTGGGGAAAAACTCACCAGGACTGGTTGAGGCCCAGATGGGGAAGAGATTCACCAGGTCCAGGTGAGGCCCAGGAGGTGACCAGTATCGCCGGGTCTGGGAGAGGACCATGTAAGGACCAGATTCACCAGGTCCAAGAGAACCACGTGGGTTCCTGAGTCTCCAGGTATGGGTGAAACTCAGGTTGCAACCCCACTCAGCAGGTCCAGGTGAGGCCAACCTGCACGCCAGAGTCACAAGATCCAGGTGAGGCCCTAGTGGGGACCGGAGTCACCAGGTAAATGTGAGTCTACAACAAAACAACAGTCACCAGGTCCAGGGGTGTTTCATGTGGGAACGAGAGTCACCAGGTCCAGGTGAGACCCAGGTGGGGACCACAGTCACCAGGTCCAGATTGAGGCCTCGGTGGGGGGACGAGAGTCATCAGGACCAGTTGAGGCCAAAGTGTGGAGCAAAGTTATCATGTCCAGGTGACGCCCAGGTGGGGAACAGAATAACCATGTCCCATTGATGTCAGGTGAGAAAAGAGTCACAAGGTCCAAACGAGGCCTAAGTGAGGAGTAGATTCAACAGGTACTGTGAGGATCAGCTGAGGACAAGTGTCCCAGCTCCGGGTGAGTCCCAGAGGGGGACCAGAGTCACCCGGTTCTGGTGATATCCAGGTGGGGACCAGAATCACCACGTCCGGGTGAGGCCCAGAGGGGGACGAGAATCACTAGGTCCAGATGAGGCCCCGATGTGGAACTGAGAAACCAGGTCCCATGAAGCCCATATGAGGACCTGAGTCACCAGGTCCAGGTGAGGTCCCTGTGGGAACCAGTCACCTCGTCCAGGTGAGGTCCAGGTTGGACCACAGTCACAAGGTCCAGGTGAGGCGCAGGAGGCAACAGGATTCAACAAGTCCAGGTGAGGCCCAGGTGGCGACCAGTCACCAGATCCAAGTGCAGAACAGATAAGGACCAGATTCTCCAGGCCCAAGTGAAGCCCAACGGGTGACCAGAGTCACCAGGGCAGGGTGAGGCCCAGAGGGGGGACCAGAGTAACCAGTTTAGTTTGAGGCCCAGAATGGGACCAGAGGTCCCTGGTCAAAGAGAGGCCCAGGTGTGGAATAGAGTATCCAGATCACAATGACACCTGGGTGAGGACCAGAGTCACTAGGGCCATGCAGTCCCAGATGGGGAACAGAATCACTAGGTCCTGGTGAGGCATAGAATAAGACCACATTCAGCAGTATCAGGTGAGCCCCTTGTGAGAACCAGAGCCACTCTATCCAGCTGAATCCCAGGACCATGTGAGGCCCACGTGAGGACCAGATTCATCAGGTCGAATTGAGGCATAGTGGGGACAAGAGTCACCAGGTCTGGGTGCGGCCTAGGTGGGGCAAGATTCAGCAGTTCTGAGTTAGGTCAAAGTGGGGACGAGAGACACCATGTCCAGGTGAGGCCAAACTGAGGACCAGATTCACCAGATCCAGGTGAGGTCCATGTTGGAAAGAGAGTCACGAGGTCCAGGAGAGGTCCAGGTGGGGTCCAGAGTCACCAGATCCATGTGAAGTCCAGGTGGGGACCAGAGTCACCAGATCCAGGTGAAGCCCAGGTGGGGACCAGGGTCACTAGGTCCAGATGAGGCCCAGGTGAGGACCAGAGATACCAGGTACACGTGAGGACACGGTGGGGATCAGAGGCAAAAGGTCCATGTGAGGTCGGCTTGGGGACCATGGTCAAAAGGTCTACTTGAGGCCCAGGTGTGGAACACAGTAAGCAGGTCCAGGTGAGTCCTCATTGTTGACAGGAGTCACCACGTCCAGGTGTGGGCCAGGTCCGACCAGGATCACCAGGACCAGGGAAGGCCCTTGAAAGAACTAGAGTCAACAGTTCGAGGTCAGGCGCAGGTGGCAACCAGGGTCAGCAGGTCCAAGTCAGGCCAAAGTGGGGTTCACAGTCACTAGGGCACGGTGACACCCAGAGTGGGACCAGAGTTACCTGGTCCAGGTGAGGTCCAGTTGTGGAACACAGTCACCGGTTCCCAATTTTGCACAGTTGAGGACCATGGTCAACAGGGCCAGGTGAGGCCAAGATGGGGACCGGAGTCCCCAAATCCAGGTGAAGCCCAGGTGGGGACCACAGTCACCAGATCCAGGGTAATCTCAGGTGCAGACCAGAATCACCAGGTCCTGGTGAGGTGCAGGTGGCAACCACACTCACCCGGTCCCGGAGAGGCCCCGTTGGGGACCAGAGACACGAGGTACATGAGAAGCTAGAAACACTGCAGCCACCAGGTCCACATGATGTCCATGTGGGAACGAAAATCACCAGTTACAGGTGAGGACCAGGTGGGGATCCGACTCACCATGTCCAGGTGAGACCCAGGTGGGAACCAGTGTCACCATGTCCTCGTGTGCCCCAGGTGAAGACCAGAGTTATTAGGTCCGGCTGGATGAGTGTTAGTGAACAGTGTAATCATATCCTGATGCTACCCATGTGGGTACCAGAGACACCAGGTCCTGGTGAAGCCCAGGTGTAACCGGAGACATGAGGTCCAGGTGAGGTCTCGATGGGAACCACAGTCACCAGGTCAGGTGAGCCCATGCTTAGGATCAGAGTCACCAGGTACAGGTGAGGCCCAGGTGGAGCCAGAGTCACCTGGTACAGAAGAGGCCAAAGTCAGGACCAGAGTTACCAGGATCAGGTCAGTCCCAGTGGGTAATACAGTACCCATGTCCCAATGATGCCCAGGTAGAATCAGAGTCACCAGGTCCAGCGCGGCGCAGGTGGGGAGAATATTCACTAGGTCCAGGTGAGGCCCAGATGAGGACCAGAGTCACCAGGTCTAGTTGACGCCTAGAGGGGTACCAGATTCACCTGGTCTAGGGGACATCCAGATGGGGACCAGAGTCACCATGTCAGGGTGAGGCCCAGAGGGCATCCAGAATCATCATGTCCAGGTGAGGTTCAGGTGTGGAACAGAGTATCCAGGTCATAATGGTCCACATGTGAAGACCAGAATCACCAGATCTGGGTGAGGCCCAGTTAGGAGCAGAGTCACAAGTTCCAGTTGAGGCCAAGAAGGAGTCCAAAGCAATCAGGTCCAGGTGGGGATCAAGGTCACCAGGACTGGGTGAGGCCCAGATGGGGACCAGATTCACCAGGTCCAGGTGATTCCCAGGTGATGACAAGGGTTACCAGTTCCGGGTGAGGACCAGGTAAGGACCAGATTCACCAGGTCCAAGTGAGGCCCACGTGAGACCTGTGTCACCAGGTATGGGTGAGGCCCAGGTGGCAAGCCCACTCACCAGGTCTAGGTGAGGCCAACCTGCAGGCCATGCAGAGGAACCGTGTCCCGATGATGCCCAGTTAGGGACCAGAGATACGAGGTCCAGGTGACGCCAACCTGCAGGCCATGCAGAGGAACCGTGTCCCGATGATGGCCAGATAGGGACCAGAGTTACCAGGTCAAGAAGAGGCCAACCTGCAGACCATTATGTGGAACCATGTTCCGATGTAGCCCACGTAGGGACCAGAGTCACCAGGTCCAAATGAGGCCCAGATGGAGCATATTCACTAGGTCCAGGTGAGGCCCAGTTGAGGACCAGAGTCACCAGATCTGGTTGAGGCCCAGAGGGGTACCAGACTCACCTGGTCTAGGTGACATCCAGATGGGGACCAGAGTAACCATGTCAGGGTGTGCCCAGAGGGGATCCAGAGTCAACAGTCCAGGTGAGGCTCAGGTGTGGAACAGAGTATCCAGATCATAATGGTCCACAGGTGAGGACCAGAATCACCAGATCTGGGAGAGGCCCAGTTAGGATCAGAGTTACCACTTCCAGGTGAGGCCAAGAAGGTGTCCACAGCAATCAGGTCCAGGTGGGGAACAAAGTCACCAGGACTAGGTGATGCCCAGGTGGTGACCAGGTTTACCACTTCCGGGTGAGGACTAGGTAAGGACCACATTCACCAGGTCCAAGTGAGGCCCACGTGGGGACCTGTGTCACCAGGCATGGGTAAGATCCAGGAGGGAACCCCACTCACCAGGTCAAGATGACCCGATGATGCCCAGGTAGGGACCAGTGTTACCAGGTCCAGGTGAGGCAAACCAGCAGGCCATGCAGTGGAACCATTTCCCGATGATGCCCAGTGAGTGACCAGAGTCACCAGATCCAAATGAGGCCCAGATGGAGCATATTCACTAGGTCCAGGTGAGGCCCAGTTGAGGACAAGAGTCACCAGATCTGGTTGAGGCCTAGAGGGGTTCCAGAATCACCTGGTCCAGGTGACATCCAGATGGGGACCAGATCACCAGGTCAGGGTGAGGCCCAGAGAGGTCCCAGAGACCTCATGTCCAGGTGAGGCTCAGGTGTGGAACAGAGTAACCAGGTACCAATGATGCCCAGGTGAGGACGAGAGTCACCAGGTCTGGGTGACGCACAGATAGGATCAGAGTCACCAGTTCAAGGTGAGGGCAAAAAAGAGTCCAGAGCAAACACGTCCAGGTGGGGAACATAGTCACCAGGACTGGGTTAGGCCCAGATGGTGACCAGATTCACCAGGTCTAGGTGAGGCCCAGGTTGTGACAAGATTCCCAGGGTCTGGGAGCAGACCAGGTAAGGGCCAGATTCACCAGAACAAAGAGGCCCACGTGGGGACCTGAGTCACCAGGTATGGGTGAGGCCCAGGTGGCATCCCACTAACCACGTTTAGGTGAGGCCAACCTGCAGGCCAGAGTCAGCAGATCCAGGTGAGGCCCTAGTGGGGCCAGAGTCACCAGGTAAATGTGAGTCTACAAGTACACCACAGTCACCATGTCCAGGTGTGATTCATGTGGGAACGAGAGTCACAAGGTCCAGGTGAGACCCAGGTGTGGATGACAGTCTCCAGGTCCAGATTGAGGCCTATGTGGGGGGACCAGAGTCATCGGGATGAGTTGAGGCCAAAGTATGGAGCAAAGTTATCATGTCCAAGTGAGGCCCAGGTGGGGAACAGAGTAAAAATATCCCATAGATGCCAGGTGGGAAAAGAATCACAAGGTCCAGACGAGGCCTAAGTGAGGAGTAGATTCACCAGGTCCTGTTGAGGCCCAGTTGAGTATCAGTGTCCCAAGCTCTGGGTGATTCCCAGAGGGGGACCAGAGTCACCCGGTTCTGGTGTGAGTCAGATGCGGACCAGAGTCACCACGTCAGGATGAGGCCCAGAGGGGAACGAGAATCACTAGGTCCAGGTGAGGCCCCAATGTGGAACTGAGAAAACAAGTCCCATGATGCACATATGAGGACCTGAGTCACCAGGCCCAGGGGAGGTCCCTGTGGGAACCAGTCACCTCGTCCAGGTGAGGCCCAGGTGGGACCACAGTCACCAGTTCCATGTGAGGCCCAGGTATATAAGAGAGTATCCAGGTCCCAATGATGCCCAGGTAAGGTCCAGAGTCAACAGGTCCAAGAGAGGCCCAAATATGGATCAGAGTCATTGTTTTCCAGGGGAGGCCAGATGGAGACCACAGGAACCAGGACCAGAAGAGCCCCATATGGGAACCAGAGCCACCAGATCCATGTGAGGTCCAGGTGGGACCACAGTCACAAAGTCCAGGTGAGGCGCAGGTGGCAACAGGATTCACCAAATCCAGGTGAGGCCCAGGTGGCGTCCAGTCTCCAGATCCAGGTGCGGACCAGCTTAGGACCAGATTCACCAGGCCCAAGTGAATCCCAAGGGGTGACCAGAGTCACCAGGTAAGGGTGAGGCCTAGAGGGGGTACCAGAGTAACCAGTTTAGTTTGAGGCTCAGAATTGGACCAGAGGTCCCTGGTCAAAGTGAGGCCCAATTGTGGAATAGAGTATCCAGGTCCCAATGACGCCTGGGTGTGGACCAGAGTCACTAGGGTCATGCAGGCCCAGATGGGGAACAGAATCACTAGGTCCTTGTGAGGCATAGAATAAGACCACTGTTGGATAAGTCACCAGTATCAGGTGAGCGCCTTGTTGGAACCAGAGCCACTCTATCCAGCTGAGTCCCAGGTCCATGTGAGGCCCATGTGAGGACCAGATTCATCAGGTCGAATTGAGGCATAGCTGGGGACAAGAGTCACCAGGTCTGGGTGCGGCCTAGGTGGGGCAAGATTCAGCAGTTTTGAGTTAGGTCAAAATGGGGACGAGAGACACCAGGTCCAGGTGAGGCCAAACTGAGGACCAGAGTCACCAGATCGAGGTGAGGCCCAGAGCGGGACGAGAATCACTAGGAACAGGTGAAGCCCTGATGTGGAACTGAGAATCCAGGTGAAAGCTGCCCATATGAGGACCTGAGTCACCAGGTCCAGATGATGTCCCTGTGGGAACCAGTCACCTCCTTCAGGTGAGGCCCAGGTGGGACCACAGTCACCATGTCCAGATGAGGCCCAGGTATATAAGAGAGTATCCAGGTCCCAATGATGCCCAGGTAAGGACCAGAGTCAATAGGTCCAGATGAGGCCAGGGAGGACCAGAGTTACCAGATACACGTGAGGCCCCGGTGGGGATCAGAGGCAACAGGTCCATGTGAGTCCCGCCTGGGGACCATGGTCAACAGGTCTACTTGGGGCACAGGTGTGGAACACAGTAAGCAGGTCCAGTTGAGTCCCCGGTGGTGACAAGAGTCACCACGTCCAGGTGAGGCCCAGGTGGGGACCAGGAACACCAGGTACAGGGGAGGCCCCTTGAAAGAATCAGAGTCAACAGCTCAAGGTCAGGCGCAGGTGGCAACCAGGGTCAGCAGGTCCAAGTCAGGCCAAAGTGGGCTTCACAGAAAACTAGGGCACAGTGAGACCAGAGGGGGACCAGAGTCACCTGGTTCAGGTGAGGACCAGTTGTGGAACACAGTCACTAGGTCCCTATTTTGCCCCGGTGGGAACCATGGTCAACAAGGCCAGGTGAGGCCCAGGTGGGGACCGTAGTACCCAAATCCATGTGAAGCCCAAGTGGGGACCACAGTCACCAGATCAGGGTAGTCTCGGGTGCAGACCAGAATCACCAGGTCCAGGTGAGGTGCAGGTGGCAACCACACACACCAGGTCCCGGTGAGTCCCTGGTGGGGACCAGAGTCACGTGGTACATGAGAAGCTAGAACACTGCAGCTACCAGGTCCACATGATGTCCATGTGGAAACGAGAATCACCAGTTTCAGTTGAGGACCAGGTGGGATCCGATTCACCATGTCCAGATGAGGCCCAGGTGGGAACCAGTGTCACCATGTCCAGGTGTGGCCCAGGTGAAGACCAGAGTTGATAGGTCCGGCTGGGTCACTGATAGTTAACAGTTGTAATAATATCCTGATGCTACTTAGGTGGGTACCAGAGACACCAGGTCCTGGTGAGGCCCAGGTGCGACCAGAGACATGAGGTCCACGTGAGGTCCCGATGGGAACCACAGAGACCAGGTCAGTTGAGGCCATGCTTAGGATCAGAGTCACAGGTTACAGGTGAGGCCAGGTGGAGCCAGAGGACACCTGTGGACCTGAGTGCTGTTGCCACTTTCTTGGCCGCAACCTGGAACTGGTGACTCTGTTCCTAACTGGGCCTCACCCAGATCTGTTGACTCTGGTCCTCAACTTGTGGATCATTAAATCCTGGATACTCTTTTCACACCTGAGGCTCACCTGACTTGATGACTCTGGAACCACTCTGGGCCTCACCCTGAAATGGAGACTTGGTCCCCATTTGGATGTCTCTAGACCAGGTGAATCTGGTACCCCTCTAGGACTCACTAGACCTGGTGACTCTCGTCCCTCAACTTGGCCTCACCGGGACCTAGTGAATATGCTCCCCACCTGCCCTCATCTGGACCTGGTGACTCTGGTTCTTCCTGGGCATCTCACATGGTTCTCTATTCCCCACTGGGACTGACCTGATCGTGGTAACTGTGGTCTTGACTTTGGCCTCTCTGTACCAGGTGATTCTGGCTCTACTGGCCTCACGGTAACTGGTGACTGTGATCCTAAGCATGGCCTCACCTAGACGTGGTGACTGTGGTTCCCATCGGGACCTCACCTGGACCTCATGTCTCTGGCCCACCTGGGCCTCACCAGGTATGGTGTCTCTCTCTACCCGCCTGGTAGCATCAGGATATGGTTCACGGTTCACTAACAGTGACCCAGCCGGAACCTTTTAATCTGGTCTTCACCTGGGTCTCACCTGCACATGGTGATCGAACCCCCACCTGGTCCTCACCTGTAACTGCTGATTCGCTTCCCACATGGAATCATGTGGACCTGGTGGCTGTGTTTCTAGCTTCTCTGTACCTCGTGGATCGGGTCCCCACCAGGGCCTCACCGGGAACTGGTGAGTGTGTTGCCACCTGAACATCACCTGGACCTGGTGATTCTGGTCTGCACCCGAGACTACCCTGATCTGCTGACTGTGGTCCCCAACTGGGCTTCCACCTGGATTTGGGACTCTGGTCCCCATCTGGGTACACCTGGCTCTGTTGACCATGATCTTCAACTGGGCAATTTGGACCCGTTGACTGTTCCACAAGAGGACCTCACCTGCACCAGGTGACTCTGGTCCCCCTCTGGGTCCACGGTGCCCTAGTGACTGTGAACCCCACTTTGGCCCGACTTGCACCTTCTGACCCTGGTTGCCACCTGCACCTGACCCGAACTGTTGACTCTGTTTTTTCAAGGCCTCCCCTGGACCTGGTGATCCTGGTCCCCACCTGGGCCTCACCTGACCTGGTGACTCTTGATACCACAGGGGACTCACCTGTACCTGCTTACTGTGTTCCACACCTGGGCCTCAAGTGACCTGTTGACCACGGTCGCCACGCCGCTCACTGGACCTGTTGTGCCTCATCCCCACCGCCTCACGTGTACTTGTATCTGGTCCTCACCTGGGCCTCATCTGGACCTAGTGATCTTCTTCCCCACCGGGCTCACCTGGATCTGGTGACTCTTGTCCACACCTGGACTTCACCTGGATCTGGGACTCTGGTCCCCACCTGGACCTCTCCTGGACCTGATGACTCTCTTTCCAAGATGGACCTCACCTGGGTCTGGTGACTCTTGCTCCTCATTTGGCTCACCTGTACCTGGTGTCTCTTGTCCCCACAGTGACGTAACTCAGAACTGCTGAATCTTCCCCACCTAGGCCGCACCCAGACCTGGTGACTCTTGCCCCAGCTATGCTCAATTCGACCTGATGAATCTGGTCCTCACGTGGGCCTCACATGGACTGGGACTCAGCTGGATAGAGTGGCTCTGCTTCCCCAAGGGGCACCACCTGACACTGCTGACTGTGGTCTTATTCTGTGCCTCACCAGTACCTAGTGATTCTGTTCCCCATCTGGGCCTGCATGGCCCTAGTGACTCTGGTCCTCATCCGGACTGAATGGACCTGGATACTCTATCCACCCCTGGGTCTCACTTTGACCAGGGACCCTTGGTCCCTTCTGGGTCTCAAACAAACTGGTTACTACTCTGTGTCCCCTCTGGGCCTCACCCTAACCTGGTGATCTGGTCACCCATTGGGCTTCACTTGGGCCTGGTGAATCTGGTCCTACTGTCCGCTAC
>NW_023330747.1:0-61186 GCF_011100685.1 Canis lupus familiaris | reverse complement strand
TCCAGGTGGGGAACAACGTCACCAGGATTGGGTGAGGCCCAGATTGGGAACAGATTCACAAGGTCCAGGTGATTCCCAGGTGATGACCAGAGTTACCAGTTCCGGATGAGGACCAGGTAAGGACCAGATTCACCAGGTCCATGTGAGGCCCACGTGGGGACCTGTGTCACCAGGTATGGGTGAGGCCCAGGTAGCAAAACCCACTCACCAGGTCAAGGTGAGTCCAACCTGCAGGCAATGCGGAGGAATCGTGTACCGAAGATGCCCATGTTGGAACCAGAGTTACCTGGTCCAGGTGAGGCCAACCTGCAGGCCATGCAGTGGAACCATGTCCCGATGATGCCCAGGTAGGGACCAGAGTAACCAGTTCCAAATGAGGCCCAGATGGAGCATATTCACTAGGTCCAGTTAGGGCCCAGTTGAGGACCAGAGTCACCAGATCTGGTTGAGGCCTAGACGGGTACCAGAATCACCTGGTCCAGGTGACATCCAGATGGGGACCAGAGTCCCTGATAGTGAACAGTGTAACCATAACCTGATGCTACCCAGATGGTTACCAGAGACACCAGATCCTGGTGAGTCTCCAGTGGGACCCGAGACATGAGGTCCATTTGATGGTCCCGATGGGAACTGCAGTCATCAGGTCAGGTGAGACCATGCTTAGGATCAGAGTCACCAGTTACAGGTGAGGCCCAGGTTGAGCCAGAGTCACCTGGTACAGAAGAGGCCAAAGTCAGGACAAGAGTTACCAGGATCAGGTCAGTCCCAGTGGGGAATAGAGTAACCATGTCCCGATGATGCCCTGGAAGAACCAGAG
Source organism: Canis lupus familiaris (assembly GCF_011100685.1). Classification (NCBI taxonomy): domain Eukaryota; kingdom Metazoa; phylum Chordata; class Mammalia; order Carnivora; family Canidae; genus Canis; species Canis lupus. The sequence continues at coordinate 60,369 of NW_023330747.1, read as the reverse complement.
TCACCAGGTCCAAATGAGGCGCAGGTGGGGAGCATATTCACCAGGTCCCGGTGAGGCCAAGTTGAAGACCAGAGTCACCAGTTCTAGTTTGAGGCGTAGAGGGGTCCAGATTCACCTGCTCTAGGTGACATCCAGATGGGGACCAGAGTCACCATGTCAGCCTCACCTGGACTTGATGACTCTGGGCCAGGTCCTGGTGAGGCCCAGGTGGGACCAGAGACATGAGGTCCAGGTGAGGGTCCCGATGGAAACTACAGTCACCAGGTTAGGGGAGGCCATGCTTAGGATCAGAGTCACCAGTTTCAGTGAGGCCGAGGTGGAGCCAGAGTCACCTGGTACAGAAGAGGCCAAAGTCAGGACCAGAGTTACCAGGATCAGGTCAGTCCCAGTGGGGAATAAAGTAACCATGTCCCGATGATTCCCAGGTAGAATCAGAGTCACCAGGTCCAGATGAGTTTTGGTGGGGAGCATGTTTACTAGGTCCCGGTGAGGCCCAGTTGAGGACCAGAGTCACCAGGTCAAGTTGAGGCCTAGAGGGGTACCAGATTCAACTGGTCTAGGTGACATCCAGATGGGGACCAGAGTCACCATGTCAGGCTGAGGACCAGAGGGGATCCAGAGTCATCATGTGCAGGTGAGGCTCAGGTGTGGAACAGAGTATCCAGGTCATAATGGTCCACAGGTGAGGACCTGTGACCAGGAGAGTGATCAGATCTGGTTGACGCGCAGATAGGATCAGAGTCACCAGTTCCAGGTGAGGCCAAGAAAGAGTCCACAGCAATCAAGTCCACGTGGGGAACAAAGTAACCAGGGCTGGGTGAGGCCCAGATGGGGACCAGATTCACCAGGTCCAGGTGAGGCGAGGGTGGTGACCGGAGCTGGGTGAGGACCAGGTAAGGACCAGTGTCACCAGGTCCAAGAGGCCCACGTGGGGACCTGAGTCACCAGGTATGGGTGAGGCCCAGGTGGCAACCCCACTCACCTGTTCTAGGTGAGGCCTACCTGCAGGCCAGAGTCACCAGATCCATGTGAGGCCCTAGTGGGGACCGGAGGCACCAGGTAAATGTGAGTCTACAAGAACACCACAGTCACCAGGTCCAGGTATGGTTCATGTGGGAACGAGAGTCACCAGGTCCAGGTGAGACCCAGGTGGGGACCACAGTCACCAGGGCCAGATTGAGGCCTAGGTGGGGGGACCAGAGTCATCAGGACCAGGTGAGGCCAAAGTGTGGAGCAAAGTTATCATATCCAGGTGAGACCCAGGTGGGGAACAGAGTAACCATGTCCCATTGATGCCAGGTGGGGAAAAGAGTCACAAGGTCCAGACGAGGCCTATGTGTGAGTAGATTCACCAGGTCCTTTTGAGGCCCAGTTGAGGACCAGTGTCCCCATCTCAGGGTGAGTCCCAGAGGGGGACCAGAGTCACCCGGTTCTGGTGATATCCAGGTGGGGACCATAGTCACCAAATCAGGGTGAGGCCCAGAGGGGGACGAGAATCACTAGGTCCAGGTGAGGCCCCGATGTGGAATTGAGAAACCAGGTCCCATGTTGCCCATATGAGGACCTGAGTCACCATGTCCAGATGAGGTCCGTGTGGGAACCAATCACCTCGTCCCGGTGAGGCCAGGTGGGACTACATTCACCAGTTCTAGGTGAGCACCTTGTGGGAACCAGAGCCACTCTATCCAGCTGAGTCCCATGTCCATGTGAGGCCCACGTGAGGACCAGATCCATCAGGTCGAATTGAGGCATAGCTGGGGACAAGAGTCAACAGGTGTGGGTGCGGCCTAGGTGGGGCAAGATTCAGCAGTTCTGAGTTAGGTCAAAGTGGGGACGAGAGACACCAGGTCCAGGTGAGGCCAAAATGAGTACCAGAGTCACCAGATCCAGGTGAGGTCCATGTTGGAAAGAGAGTCACCAGGTCCAGGAGAGGTCCAGGTGGGGACCAGAGTCACCAGATCCAGGTGAAGTCCAGGTGGGACCAGAGTCACCTGATCCAGGTGATACACAGGTGGGGACCACAGTCACCAGTTCCAGATGAGGCCCAGGTTAGGACCAGAGTTACCAGGTACACGTGAGGCCTCGGTGGAGATCAGAGGCAACAGGTCCATGTGAGGCCGGCTTGGGGACCATGGTCAACAGGTCTACGGAGGCCCAGGTGTGGAACACAGTAAGCAGGTCCAGGTGAGTCCCCGGTGGTGAAAAGAGTCACCACATCCAGGTGAGGCCCAGGTGGAGAACAGGATCACCAGGTACATGGGAGGCCCTTGAATAAAGCAGAGTCAACAGTTCGTGGTCAGGCGCAGGTGTCAACCAGGAACAGCAGGTCCAATTCAGGCCAAAGTGGGGTTCACAGTCACTAGGGCACGGTTAGACACAGAGGGGGACCAGTGTCACCTGGTCTATGTGAGGTCCAGTTGTGGAACACAGTCACCGGGTGCCAAATTTGCCCAGTTGAGGACCATGGTCAACAGGGCCAGGTGAGGCCCAGATGGGGACCGGAGTCCCCAAATCCAGGTGACGCCCAGGTGGGGACCACTGTCACAATATCCAGGGTAGTCTCAGGTGCAGACCAGAATCACCAGGTCCAGGTGAGGGGCAGGTGGCAACCACACTCACCAGGTCCCGGTGAGGCCCTGGTGGGGACCAGAGTCACGAAGTACATGAGAAGCTAGAAACACTGCAGCCACCAGGTCCACATGATGTCCATGTGGGAACGACAATCACCAGTTACATGTGAAGACCAGGTGTGGATCCGACTCACCATGTCCAGGTGAGACCCAGGTGGGAACCAGTGTCACCATGTCCAGTTGTGGCCCAGGTGAAGAGCAGAGTTAATAGGTCCGGCTGGGTCACTGTTAGTGAACAGTGTAACCATATCCTGATGCTACCCAGGTGGGTACCAGAGACACCAGGTCCTAGTGAGGCCCAGATGGGACCAGAGACATGAGGTCCAGGTGAGGTCCCGATGGGAACCACAGTCACCAGGTCAGGTGAGGCCATGCTTAGGATCAGAGTCACCAGTTACAGGTGAGGCCCAGGTGGAGCCAGAGTCACCTGGTACAGAAGAGGCCAAAGTCAGGTCCAGAGTTACCAGGATCAGGTCAATCCCAGTGGGGAATAGAGGAACCATGTCCCGATGATGCCCACGTAGAACCGGAGTCACCAGGTCCAGATGAGGCGCAGGTGGGGAGCATTTTCACTAGGTCCTGGTGAGGCCCAGTTGAGGACCAGAGTCACCAGGTCTAGTTGAGGCCTAGAGGGGTACCAGATTCACCTGGTCTAGGTGACATCCAGATGGGGACCAGAGTCACCACGTCACGGTGAGGCCCAGAGTGGGAGGAGAATCACTAGGTCCAGTTGAAGCCCCGATATGGAACTGAACTAGGTCCCATGAAGCCCATGTGATGACCTGAGTCACCAGGTCCAAGTGAGGTCCCTGTGGGAACCAGTCACCTCGTCTAGGTGCGTCCTAGGTGGGACCACAGTCACCAGATGCAGGTGAGGCCAACAAGGAGTCAAATTAATCAGGTCCAGGTGGGGAACAAAGTCGCCAGGACTGGGAAGGCTCAGATGGGGACCAGAAACACAAGGTCAAGGTGATTCCCAGGTGATGACCGGAGTTACCAGTTCCGGGTGAGGACCAGGTAAGGACCAGATTCACCAGGTCCAACTGAGGACCACGTGGGGACCTGTATCACCAGGCATGGGTGAGGCCCAAGTGCCAACCACAGTCACCAGGTCCAAGTGAGGCCATCTTGCAGGCCTTGCAGTGGAACCATGTCCCGATGATGCCCATCTAGGGACCAGAGTTACCAGGTCCATGTGAGGCCTAACTGCAGGCCAGAGTCACCAGATCCAGGTGGGGTCCAGAGTCACCAGTCAGGGTGAGGCCCAGAGGGGGACGAGAATCACTAGGTCCAGGTGAAGCCCCAATGTGGAACTGAGAAACCCGGTCCCATGATGCCCATATGAGGACCTGAGTCACCAGGTCCAGGTGAGGTCCATGTGGGAACCAGTCACCTCGTCCAGGTGAGTCCCAGGTGGGACCACCGTCACCAGGTCCTGGTGAGGCCCAGGTATATAAGAGAGTATCCAGGTCCCAATGATGCCCAGGTAAGGACAAGAGTCAACAGGTCCAGGAGAGGACCAAATATGGATCAGAGTCTTTGTGTTCCAGGTGAGGCCAGATGGAGACCACAGGAACCAGGTCCATGAGAGCCCCATATGGGAACCAGAGCCACCAGATCCAGGTGAACTCCAGTTGGGAGCACTGTCACAAGGTCCAGGTGAGGCGCAGGTGGCAACAGGATTCACCAAGTCCAGGTGAGGCCCAGGTGGTGACCAGTCACCAGATCCAGGTGAGGACCAGCTAAGGACCAGATTCACCAGGTCGAAGTGAAGCCAAAGGGGAGACCAGAGTCACCAGGTAAGGGTGAGGCCCAGAGGGGGAACCAGAGTAACCAGTTTAGTTTGAGGCCCAGAATGGGACCAGAGGTCCCTGGTCAAAGTGAGGCCCAGAATTAGAATAGAGTATCCAAGTCCCAATGATGCCTGGGTGAGGACCAGAGTCACTAGGGCCATGCAGGCCCAGATGGGGTACAGAATCACTAGGTCCTGGTGAGGCATAGAATAAGACCACAGTCAACAGTATCAGGTGAGCCCCTTGTGGGAATCCAGAGCCACTCTATCCAGCTGAGTCCAAGGTCCATGTGAGGCCCACGTGAGGACCAGATTCATCAGGTCGAATTGAGGCATAGCTGGGGACAAGAGTCACCAGGTCTGGGTGAGGCCCAGGTGGGGCAAGATTCAGCAGTTCTGAGTTAGGTCAAAGTGGGGACGAGAGACACCAGGTCCAGGTGAGGCCAAACTGAGGACTAGAGTCGCCAGATCCAGGGGAGGTCCAGGTGGGGACCAGAGTCACCAAATCCAGGTGAAGTCCAGGTTGGGACCAGAGTCACTAGGTCCAGATGAGGCCCAGGTGAGGAACAGTGTCCACAGCAATCCGGTCCATGTGGGAACGAGAATCACCAATTACAGGTGAGGAACAGGTGGGGATCTGACTCACCATGTCTAGGTGAGACCCAGGTGGGAACCAGTGTCACCATGTCCAGGTGTGGACCAGGTGAAAACCAGGGTTAATAGGTATGGCTGGGTCACTTTTAGTGAACAGTGTAACCATATCCTGATGCTACTCAAGTGGGTACCAGATACAAGGTCCTGGTGAGGCCCAGGTGGGACCAGAGACATGAGGTCCAGATGAGGTCCCGATGGAAACCACAGTCACCAGGTCAGGTGAGGCCATGCTTAGGATCAGAGTCACCACTTACAGGTGAGGCCCAGGTGGAGCCAGAGTCACCTGGTACAGAAGAGGCCAAAGTCGGGACCAGAGTTACCACGATCAAGTCTGTCCCACTGAGGAATAGAGTAACCACGTCCCTATGATGCCCAGGTAGAACCAGAGTCACCAGGTCCAGATGAGTCACAGGTGGGGACCAGAGTTAAGAGGTACACGTGAGGCCCCGGTGGGGATCAGAGGCAACAGGTCAATGTGAGGCTGCCTTGGGGACCATGGATAACAGGTCTACTTGAGGCCCAGGTGTGGAACACAGTAAGCAGGTCCAGGTGAGTCCCCGGTCTTGACAAGTGTCACCATGTCCTGATGAGGCCCAGGTGGGGACAAGGATCACCAGGTACAGGGGAGGCCCTTGAAAAACCAGAGTCAACAGTTCGAGGTCAGGCGCAGGTGGCAACCAGGGTCAGCAGGTCAAAGTCAGGCCAACGTGGGGTTCACAGTCACTAGGGCAAGGTGAGACCCAGAGGGGGACCAGAGTCACCTGGTCCAGGTGAGGTCCAGTTATGGAACATAGTCACCGGGTCCCAAGTTGCCCAGTTGAGGACCATGGTCAACAGGGCCAGGTGAAGCCCAGATGGGGACCGGAGTCCCCAAATCCAGGTGAAGCCCAGATGGGGACCACAGTCACCATATCCAGGGTAATCTCAGGTGCAGACCAGAATCAACAGGTCCACGTGAGGTGCAGGTGGCAACCACACTCACCAGGTCCATGTGAGGCCAACCTGCAGGCCATGCAGTGGAAACATGTCCCGATGATGCCCAGGTAGGGACCAGAGTCACCAGGTCCAAATGAGGCCCAGATGGAGCATATTCACTAGATCCAGGTGAGGCCCAGTTGAGGACCAGAGACACCAGATCTGGTTGAGGACTAGAGGGTTACCAGATTCACCTGGTCAAAGTGACATCCAAATGGGGACCAGAGTCACCAGGTCAGGGTGAGGCCCAGAGAGGTTCCAGAGTCATCATGTCCAGGTGAGGCTCAGGTGTGAAACAGAGTCACCAGGTATCAATCATGCCCAGGTGAGGACCAGAGTCACCAGGTCTGGTAGACGCGCAGATAGGATCAGAGTCACCAGTTCCAGCTGAGGCCAAGAAAGAGTCCACAGCAATCAGGTCCAGGTGGGGACAAAGTAACCAGGATTGGGTGAGGCCCAGATGGGGACCAGATTCACCAGGTCCAGGTGAGGCCCAGTTGGGACCAGCGATCCCGGGTCTCGGAGAGAACCAGTAAGGACCAGATTCACCATGTCCAAGTGAGGCCCACGTGGGGACCTGTGTCACCAGGTATGTGTGAGACCCAGGTGCCAACCCCACGCACCAGGTCCAGGTGAGGCCAATCTGCAGGCAATGCAGAGAAACCGTGTTCCGATGATGCCCAGGTAGGGACCAGAGTTACCAGGTCCATGTCAGGCCAACCTGCAGGCCATGCAGTGGAACCATATCCCGATGATGTCCAGGTAGGGACCAGAGTCACCAGGTCCAAATGAGGCCCAGATGAAGCATATTCACTAGGTCCAGGTGAGGCCCTGTTGAGGACCAGAGTCACCAGATCTGGTTGAGACCTAGAGGGGAACAAGAATCACCTGGTCCAGGTACATCCAGATGGGGACCAGAGTCACCAGGTAAATGTGAGTCTACAAGAACACCACACTCACCATGTCCAGGTGTGGTTCATCTGGGAACGAGAGTCTCCAGGTCAGGGTGAGACCCAGGTGGGGACCATAGTCACCAGGTCCAGATTGAGGCCTAGGTGGGGGGACCAGACTCATCAGGACCAGTTGAGGCCAAAGTGTGGAGCAAAGTTATCATGTCCAGGTGAGGCCCAGGCGGGGAACAGAGTAACAATGTCCCATTGATGCCAGGTGGGAAAAGAGTCACAAGGTCCAGACGAGGCCTAAGTGAGGAGTAGATTTACCAGGTCCTGTTGAGGCCCAGCTGAGTACCAGTGTCCCCAGCTCCGGGTGATCCCAGAGGGGGACATGAGTCACCCGGTTCTGGTGATATCCAGGTGGGGTCCAGAGTCACCACGTCCGGGTGAGGTCCAGAGGGGGACGAGAATCACTAGGTCCAGGTGAGGCCCCAATGTGGACCTGAGAAACCAGGTCCCATGATGCCCATATGAGGACCTGAGTCACCAGGTCCAGGTGAAGTCCATGTGGGAACCAGTCACGTCGTCCAGGTGAGGCCCATGTGGGACCACAGTCACCAGGTCCAGGTGAGGCCCAGGTATGTAAGAGAGTATCCAGGTCCCAATGATGCCCAGGTAAGGACCAGAGTCACCAGGTCCAGCAGAGGCCCAAATATGGAGCAGAGTCATTGTGTTCCAGGTGAGGCCAGATGGAGACGACAGGAACCAGGTCCAGGAGAGCCCCATATGGGAACCAGAGCCACCAAATCCAGGTGAGGTCCAGGTGGGAACACAGTCTAAAAGTCCAGGTGAGGCGCAGGTGGCAAGAGGATTCACCAGTTACAGGTGAGGCCCAGGTGGAGCCAGAGTCACCTTGTACAGAAGAGGCCAAAGTCAGGACCAGAGTTACCAGGATCAGGTCAGTCCCAGTGTGGAATAGAGTAAGCATGTCCCGATGATGCCCAGGTAGAACCAGAGTCACCAGGTCCAGATGAGGTGCAGGTGGGGAGCATATTCACTAGGTCCCGGTTAGGCCAAGTTGAGGACCAGAGTCACCAGGTCTACTTGAGGCCTAGAGGGGTACCAGATTCACCTGGTCTAGGTGACATCCAGATGGGGACCAGAGTCACCAGGTCAGGGTGAGGCCCAGAGATGTTCCAGAGTCATCATGTCCACTTGAGGCTCAGGTGTGGAACAGAGTCACCAGGTACCAATGAGGCCCAGATGAGGACCAGATTCACCAGGTCTGGGTGACTCGCAGATAGGATCAGAGTCACCAGTTCCAGGTGAGGCCAAGGAGGAGTCCACAGCAATCAGGTCCAGGTGGGGAACAAAGTCACCAGGACTGCGTGAGGCCCAGATGGGGACCAGATTCACCAGGTCTAGGTGAAACCCAGGTGGTGACCAGAGTCCCCGGGTGTAGAGGAGGACCAGGTAAAGACCAATTCACCAGGTAGAAGAGGACCACGTGGGGACCTGAGTCACCAATTATGGGTGAGGCCCAGGTGGCAACCCCACTCACCAGGTCCAGGTGAGGCAAACCTGCAGGCCAAAGTCACCAGATCCACGTGATGCCCTAGCGGGGACCAGAGTCACCATGTAAATGTGAGTCTACAAGAACACCACACTCACCAGGTCCAGGTGTGGTTCATGTGGGAACGAGAGTCACCAGGTCCAGGAGAGACCCCGGTGGTGACAAGAGTCACCAGGTCCAGGTGAGGCCCAGGTGGGAACCAGGATCACCAGGTACAGGGGAGGCCCTTGAAAGAACCAGAGTCAACAGTTCGAGGTCAGGCGCAGGTGGCAACCAGGGTCAGCAGGACCAAGTCAGGCCAAAGTGGGGTTCACAGTCACTAGAGCACGGTGAGACCCAGAGGGGGACCAGAGTCACCTAGTCCAGGTGATGTCCAGGTGTGGAAACAGTCACCGGGTCCCAATTTTGCCCAGTTAAGGACCATGGTCAACAGGGCCAGGTGAGGCCCAGATGGGAATCGGAGTGCCCAAATCCAGGTGAAGCCCAGGTTGGGACCATAGTCACCAGATTCAGGGTAGTCTCAGGTGCAGACCAGAATCACCAGGTCCAGGTGAGGTGCAGGTGGCAACCACACTCACCAGGTCCCGGTGAGGCCCTGGTGGGGACCAGAGTCACGAGGTACATGAGAAGCTAGAAACACTGCAGCCACCAGGTCCACATGATGTCCATGTGGGAATGAGAATCACCAGTTAGAGGTGAGGACCCTGTGGGGATCCGACTCACCATGTCCAGGTGAGACCAAGGTGGGAAACAGTGTCACCATGTCCAGGTGTGGCGAGGTGAAGACCAGAGATAATAGGTCCGGCTGGGTCACTGTTAGTGAACAGTGTAACCATATCCTGATGCTACCCAAGTGGGTACGAGAGACACCAAGTCTTGGTGAGGCCCAGGTGAGACAAGAGACATGAGGAGCAGGTGAGGTCCCGATGGGAACCACAGTCACAAGGTCAGGTGAGGCCATGCTTAGGATCAGAGTCACCAGTTACAGGTGACACCCAGGTGGAGCCAGATTCACCAGGTAGAGAAGAGGCCAAAGTCAGGACCAGAGTTACCAGGATCAGGTCAGTCCCAGAGGGGAATAGTGTAACCATATCCCGATGATGCCCAGGTAGAACCAGAGTCAACAGGTCCAGATGAGGCGCAGGTGGGGAGCATGTTCCCTAGGTCCCGGTGAGGCCCAGTTGAGGCCCAGAGTCACCAGTTCAAGTTGAGGCCTAGAGGGGTACCAGATTCACCTGGTCTAGGTGACATCCAGATGGGGACCAGAGTCACCATGTCAGGCTGAGGCCCAGAGGGGATCCAGAGTCATCATGTCCAGGTGAGGCTCAGGTGTGTAACAAAGCATCCAGATCATAATGGTCCACGGGGGAGGACCAGAGTCACCAGATCTGGGTGAGACCCATTTAGGATCCGAGTCACCAGTTCCAGGTGAGTCCAAGAAGGAGTCCACAGCAATCAGGTCCAGGTGGGAAACAAAGTCACCAGGACAGGGTGAGGCCCAGATGGGGACCAGATTCACCAGGTCCAGGTGATTCCCAGGTGGTGACCAGAGTTACCAGTTCCGGGTGAGGTCCAGGTAAGGACCAGATTCACTATGTCCAAGTGAGACCCACGTGGGGACCTGTGTCACCAGGCATGGGTGAGGCCCAGGTGTCAACCCCACTCACCAGGTCCAGGTGAGGGCAAACTGCAGGCCATGCAGAGGAACCATGTCCCGATGATGCCCAGGTAGGGACTAGAGTTACCAGGTCCAGGTGAGGCCAACCTGCAGGCCATGCAGTGGAACAATGTCCCGATGATGCCCAGGTAGGGACCAGAGTTACGAGGTCCAGGTGAGGCTAACCTGCAGGTCATGCAGTGGAGCCATGTCCCGATGATGCCCAGGAAGTGACAAGAGTCATCAGGTCCAAATGAGACCCAGCTGGAGCATATTCACTAGGTCCAGGTGAGGCCCAGTTGAGGACCAGAGTCACCAGAACTGGTTGAGGCCTAGAGGGGTACCGGAATCACCTGGTCCATGTGACATCCAGATGGAGACCAGAGTCACCAGGTCAGGTTTTGGCCCAGAGTGGTTCCAGAGGCCAGAGCCTCATGTCCAGGTGAGGCTCAGGTGTGGAACAGAGTCACCAGGTACCAAGGATGCCCAGGTGAGGGTCAGAGTCACCAGGTCTGGGTGACACGCAGATAGGATCAGAGTCACCAGGTCCAGGTGAGGCCATGAAAGCGTCCACAGCAATCAGGTCCAGGTGGAGAACACAGTCACCAGGACTGGGTGAGGCCCAGATGGGGAGCAGATTCAACAGGTCCAGGTGAGGCCCAGGTGGTGACCAGAGTCCCCGGGTCTGGGAGAGGACCAGGTAAGGACCAGATTCACCAGGTCCAAGAGGACCACGTGGAGAACTAAGTCACCAGGTATGGGTGAGGCCCAAGTGGCATCCCCACTAACCAGGTCCATGTGAGGCCAACCTTCAGGCCAAGTCACCCGAACCACGTGACGACCTAGTGGGGACTGGATTCACCAGTTAAAAGTGATTCTACAAGAACAACACAGTCATCAGATCCTGGTGTGGTTCATGTGGGATCGAGAGTCACCAGGTCCAGGTGAGACCCAGGTGGGGACCACAGTCACCAGGGCCAGATTGAGGCCTAGGTGGGGGGACCAGATTCATCAGGACCAGTTGAGGCCAAAGTGTGGAGCAAAGTTATCATGTCCATGTGAGGCCCAGGTGGGGAACAGAGTAACCATGTCCCAAAGATGCCAGGTGGGAAAAGAGTCACAAGGTCCAGACGAGGCCTTAGTGAGGAGTAGATTCACCAGGTCCTGTTGAGGCCCAGTTGAGGACCAGGGTCCCCAGCTCCGGAGAGTCCCAGAGGGGGACCAGAGTCACCTAGTTCTGGTGATATCCATGTGGGGACCTGAGTCACCACGTCCTGGTGAGGCCCAGAGGGGGACGACAATCACTAGGTCCAGGTGAGGCCCCGATGTGTAACTGAGAACCCAGGTCCCATGATGCCCATATGAGGACCTGAGTCACCAGGTCCAGGTGAGGTCCCTGTGGGAACCAGTCACCTCATCCAGGTGAGGCCCAGGTGGGACCACAGTCACCACGTCCAGGTGAGGCCCAGGTATATAAGAGAGTATCCATGTCGCAATGTTGCCCAGGTAAGGACCAGAGGCAACAGGTCCAGGAGAGGCCCAAATATGGATCAGAGTCATTGTGTTCCGGGTGAGACCAGATGGAGACCACAGGAACCAGGTCCAGGAGAGCCCCATATGGGAACCAGAGCCACCAGATCCAGGTGAGTTCCAGATGGGACCACAGTCACAAGGTCCAGGTGAGGCGCTGGCGGCAACAGGATTCACCAAGTCCAGGTGAGGCCAGGGGGCGACCAGTCACCAGATACAAAGGTGGACCAGCTAAGGACCAGATTCACCAGGCCCAAGTGAAGCCCAAGGGGTGACCAGAGTCACCAGGTAAGGGTGAGGCCCAGAGGGGAACCAGAGTTACCAGTTTAGTTTGAGGCCCAGAATGGGACCAGTGGTCCCGGGTCAACGTGAGCCCTAGGTGTGGAATAGAGGATCCAGGTCCCAATGATGCCTCGGTGAGGACCAGAGTCACTAGGGCCATGCAGGCCCAGATGAGGAACAGAATCAGTACATCCTGGTGAGGCATAGAATAAGACCACAATCACCAGTATCAGGTGTGCCCCTTGTGGGAACCAGAGCCACTCTATCCAGCTGAGTCCCAGGTCCATGTGAGGCCCACGTGAGGACCAGATTCATCAGGTCGAATTGAGGCATAGCTGGGGACAAGAGTCATCAGCTCTGGGTGCGGCCTAGGTGGGGCAAGATTCAGCATTTCTGAGTTAGGTCAAAGTGGGGACGAGAGACACCAGTACAGGTGAGGCCAAACTGAGACCAGAGTCACCAGATCCAGGTGAGGTCCATGTTGGAAAGAGAGTCACCAGGTCCAGGAGAGGTCCAGGTGTGGAACAGAGTCACCAGATCGAGGTGAAGTCCAGGTGGGGAGGAGAGTCTCCAGATCCAGGTGAAGCCCAGGTGGGGACCAGAGTCACTAGGTCCAGATGAGGCCCAGGTGAAGATCAGAGTTAACAGGTACACGTGAGGCCCCGGCGGGGATCACAGCCAAAATGCCACGTGAGGCCGGCTAGGGGACTATGGTCAACAGTCTACCTGAGGCCCAGGTGTGGAACACTGTAAGCCTGTCTAGGTGAGTCCCCAGTAGTGACAAGAGTCACCACGTCCAGTTGAGGCCAAATTGGGGACCAGGATCACCAGGTGCAGGGGAGGCCTTTGAAAGAACCTGAGTCAACAGTTCGAGGTCAGGCCCAGGTGGCAACCAGGGTCAGCACGTCCAAGTCAGGCCAAAGTTGGGTTCACAGTCACTAGGGCACGGTGAGACCCAGAGGGGGACCAGAGTCACGTGGTCCATGTGAGGTCCAGTTGTGGAACACAGTCACCGGGTCTCAATTTTGTCCAGTTGAAGACCATGGACAACAGGGCCAGGTGAGGCCCGGATTGGGACCGGAGACCCCAAATCCAGGTGAAGCCCAGGTGGGGACCACAGTCACAAGATCCAGGGTAGTCTCAGGTGCAGACCAGAATCACCAGGTCCTGGTGAGGTGCAGGTGGCAACCACACACACCAGGTCCCGGTGAGGCCCTGGTGCGGACCAGATGCTCGAGGTACATGAGAAGTTAGAAACACTGCAGCCACCAGTTCCACATAATGTCCATGTGGGAATGAGAATCACCAGTTACAGGTGAGGACCAGGTGGGGATCTGACTCACCATGTCCAGGTGAGACCCTGGTGGGAACCAGTGTCACCATGTTCAGGTGTGGACCAGGTCAAGACCAGAGTTAACAGGTCCGGCTGGGTCACTGTTAGTGAACAGTGTAACCGTATCCTGATGCTACCAAGGTGGATACCAGAGACACCAGGTCCTGGTGAGGCCCAGTTTGGACCAGAGACATGAGGTCCAGGTGAGGTTCCGATGGGAACCACAGTCACCAGGTCAGGTGAGGCCATGCTTAGGATCAGAGTCACCAGTTCCAGGTGAGGCCCAGGTGGAGCCAGAGTCACCTGGTACAGAAGAGGCCAGTCAGGACCAGAGTTACCAGGATCAGGTCACTCCAAGTGGGAATAGAGTAACCATGTCCCGATGATGCCCAGGTAGAACCAGAGTCACCAGGCCCAGATGTGGCGCAGGTGGGGAGCATGTTCACTAGGTCCCGTTGAGGCCCAGTTGAGGACCAGAGTCACCAGGTCTAGGTGAGGCCTAGAGGGGTACCAGATTCACCTGGTCTGGTGACATCCAGATGGGGACCAGAGTCCCCATGTCAGGCTGAGGCCCAGAGGGGATCCAGTGTCAACATATTCAGGTGAGGCTCATGTGTGGAACAGAGTATCCAGGTCACAATGGTCCACAGGTGAGGACCAGAGTCACCAGATCTGGGTGAAGCCCAGTTAGCATCAGAGTCAGCAGTTCCAGGTTAGCCAAGAAGGAGTCCACAGCAATCAGGTCCAGGTGGGGAAGAAAGTTAACAGGACTGGGTGAGGCCCAGATGGGGACCAGATTCACCAGGCCCAGGTGATTCCCATGTGGTGACCAGAGTTACCAGTTAGGGGTGACCACCAGGTAAGGACCAGATTCACCAGGTCCAAGTGAGGCCCACGTGGGGACCTGTGTCACTAGGCAAGGGTGAGACCCAGGTGAGAAACCCACTCACCAGGTCCAGGTGAGGCCAACCTGCAGGCCATGCAGAGGAACCAGGTCCCAATGATGCCCAGGTAGGGACGAGAGTTACCAGGTCCAGGTGTGGCCAACCTACAGGCCATGCAGTGGAACCATGTCCCGATGATGCCCAGGTAGGGACCAGAGTCACCAGGTCCAAAGGAGGCCCAGATGGAGCATATTCACTAGGTCCAGGTGAGGCCCAGTTGAGGACCAGTGTCACCAGACCTGGTTGAGGCCCAGAGGGGTACCATAATCCCCTGGTCCAGGTGACATTCATATGGGTACCAGAGTCACCAGGTCAGGTTGATAGCCAGGGAGATCCAGAGTCATCATGTCCAGGGGAGCCGCAGGTGTGGAACAGAGTCACCAGGACCAATGATGCCCAGGTGAGGACCAGAGTAACCACGTACACGTGAGGCCCCGGTGGGGATCAGAGGCAACAGGTCCATGTGAGGTAGGCTTGGGGACCATGGTCAACAGGTTTATTGAGGCCCAGGTGTGGAACACAGTAAGCAGGTCCAGTTGAGTCCCCAGTGGTGACAAGAGTCACCACGTCCAGGTGAGGCCCGGTGGGGACCAGGATCACCAGGTACAGGGGAGGCCCTTGAAAGAACCAGAGTCAACAGTTCGACGTCAGTCGCAGGTGGGAACCAGGGTCAGCAGGTCCAAGTCAGGCCAAAGTGGGTTTCACAGTCACTAGGGCACGGTGAGACCTAGAGGGGAACCAGAGTCACGTGGTCCAGGTGAGTTCCAGTTGTGGAACACAGTCACCGCGTCCCAATTTTGCCCAGTTGTGGACCATGGTCAAGAGGGCCATGTGAGCCCCAGATGGGGACCGGAGTCCCCAAATCCAGGTGAAGCCCAGGTGGGGACCACAGTCACTAGATCCAGGGTAGTCTCAGGTGCAGACCAGAATCACCAGGTGCAGGTGAGATGCAGGTGGCAACCACACTGACCAGGTCCCGGTGAGGGCCTGGTGGGGACCAGAGTCACGAGTTACATGAGAAGCTAGAAACACTGAAGCCACCAGGTCCACATGATGTCCATGTGGAAACGAGAATCACCAGTTACAGGTGAGGACCATTGGGGATCTGAGTCACCATGTCCACGGGAGACCCAGGTGGGAACCAGTGTCACCATGTACAGGTGTGGCCCAGGTGAAGACCAGAGTTAATAGGTCCGGCTGGGTCACTGTTAGTGAACAGTGTAACCATATCCTGATGCTACCCAGGTGGGTACCAGAGACACCAGGCCCTGGTGAGGCCCAGGTGGGACCAGAGACATGAGGTCCAGGTGAGGTCCCGATGGGAACCACAGTCACCAGGTCAGTTGAGGCCATGCTTAGAATCAGAGTCACCAGTTACAGGTGAGGGCCACTTAGAGCCAGAATCACCTGGTACAGAGAGGCCAAAGTCAGGACCAGAGTTACCAGGATCAGGTCAGTCCCAGTGGGGAATAGAGTAACCATGTCCCGATGATGCCCACGTATAACCAGAGTCACCATGTCCAGATGAGGCGCAGGTGGGGAGCATATTCACTAGGTCCCGGTGAGGCCCACTTGAGGACTAGAGTCACCAGGTTTGGTTGAGGCCTAGAGGGGTACCAGATTCACCTGGTCTAGGTGACATCCAGATGGGGACCAGAATCACCATGTCAGGGGGAGGCCCAGAGTGGATCCAGAGTCATCATGTCAAGGTGAGGCTCAGGTGTGGAAAGAGTATCCAGGTCATAATGATCAACAGGTGAGGACCAGAGTCACCAGATCTGGGTGACGTGCAGATACGATCAGAGTGACCAGTTCCAGGTGAGGCCAAGAAGGAGACCACAACAATCAGGTCCAGGTGGCGAACAAAGTCACCAGGAATGGGTGAGGCCCAGATGGGGACCAGATTAACCAGGTCCAGGTGAGGCCCAGGTGTTGAGCAGAGTCCCCGGGTCTGGGAGAGGATCAGGTAAGGACCAGATTAACATGTCAAAGATGCCCACGTGGGGACCTGAGTCACCAGGTTTGGGTGAGGCCCAGGTGGCAACCCCACTCACCAGGTCCAAGTGAGGCCAACCTGCAGGCCAGAGTCACCAGATCCAGGTGAGGCCCAACTGGGGACTGGAATCACCAGGTAAATGTGAGTCTACAAGTACACCACAGTCACCAGGTCTAGGTGTGGTTCATGTGGGAACGAGAGTCACCAGGTCCAGGTGAGACCCAGGTGGAGACGACAGTCTCCAGGTCCAGTTTGAGGCCTCGGTTGGGTGACCAGGGTCATCTGGACCAGTTGAGGCCAAAGTGCAGAGCAAAGTTATCATTTCCATGTGAGGCCCAGGTGCGGAACAGAGTAACCATGTCTCATTGTTGCCAGGTGGGAAAAGAGTCACAAGGTCCAGACGAGGCCTAAGGGAGGAGTAGATTCACCGGTCCTGTTGAGGCCGAGTTGAGGATCAGTGTCCCCAGCTCCAGGTGAGTCCCAGAGGGGGACCACTGTCACCCGGTTCTGGTGATATCCAGGTGGGGACCTGAGTCACCACGTCAGGGTGAGGCCCAGAGCGGGACGAGAATCACTAGGTCCAGATGAGGCCCCGATGTGGAACTGAGAAACCAGGTCCCATGATGCCCATATGAGGACCTGAGTAACCAGGTCCAGGTGAGGTCCCTTTGGGAACCAGTCACCTCGTCCAGGTGAGGCCCAGGTTGGACCACAGTCACAATGTCCAGGTGAGGCCAAGGTATATAAGAGAGTATCCAGGTCCCAATGTTGCCCAGGTAAGGAGCAGAGTCAACAGGTCCAGGAGAGGCCCAAATATGAATCAGAGTCATTGTGTTCCAGGTGAGGCCAGATGGAGACCACAGGAACCAGGTCCAGGAGAGGCCCAAATGGCAACCAGAGCCACCAAATCCAGGTGAGGTCCAGGTGGGACCACAGTCACAAGGTCCAGGTGAGGCGCTGGTGGCAACAGGATTCACCAAGTCCAGGTGAGAAACAGGTGGGGACCAGTCACCACATCCAGGTGCGGACCTGCTAAGGACCAGATTCACCAGGCCCAAGTGAAGCCCAAGGGGTGATCAGAGTCACCAGGTAAGGGTGAGGCCCAGAGGGGAACCAGAGTAACCAGTTTAGTTTGAGGCCCAGAATGGGACCAGAGGTCCCTGGTCAAAGTGAGGCCCAGGTGTGGAATAGAGTATCGAGTTCCCAATGATGCCTGGGTGAGGACCAGAGTCACTAGGGCCATGCAGGCCCAGATGGGGAACAGAATCTCTAGGACCTTGTGAGGCATAGAATAAGAACACAGTCACCAGTATCAGGTGAGCCCCTTGTGGGAACCAGAGCCACTCTATCCAGCTGAGTCCCAGGTCCATGTGAGGCCCACGTGAGGACCAGATTCATGAGGTCGAATTGAGGCATAGCTGGGGACAAGAGTCACCAGGTCTGCGTGCGGCCTAGGTGTGGCAAATTCAGCTGTTCTGAGTTAGGTCAAAGTGGCGACGAGCGACACCAGGTCCAGGTGAGGCCAAACTGAGGACCAGAGTCACCAGATCCAGGTGAGGTCCATGTTGGAAAGAGAGACACCAGGTCCAGGAGAGGTCCAGGTGGGGACCAGTGTCACCAGATACAGGTGAAGTCCAGGTGGGGACCAGAGTCTCCAGATCCAGGTGAAGCCCAGGTGGGGACCAGAGTCACTAGGTCCAGATGAGGCCCAGTGAGGATCAGAGTTACCAGGTACAAGTGAAGCCCCGGCGGGGACCAGAGCCAAAACGTACACGTGAGGCTGGCTTGGGGACCATGGTCAACAGGTCTACATGTGGCCCAGGTGTGGAACACTGTAAGCCTGTCTAGGTGAGTCCCCAGTGGTGACAAGAGTCACCACATCCAGTTGAGGCCCAATTGGGGACCAGGATCACCAGGTACAGGGGAGTCCTTTGAAAGAACCTGAGTCAACAGTTCGAGGTCAGGCGCAGGTGGCAACCAGGGTCAGCAGGTCCAAGTCAGTCCAAAGTTGGGTTCACAGTCACTAGGGCATGGTGAGACCCAGAGGGGGACCAGAGTCACCTGGTCCAGGTGAGGTCCAGTTGTGGAACACAGTCACCGGGTCCCAATTTTGTCCAGTTGAAGACCATGGACAACAGGGCCAGGGGAGGTCCGGATGGGGATCGGAGTCCCCAAATCCAGGTGAGGCCAGGTGCGGACCACAGTCACAAGATCCAGGGTAGTCTCAGGGGCAGACCAGAATCACCAGGTCCTGGTGAGGTGCAGGAGGCAACCACACTCACCAGGTCCCGGTGAGGCCCAGGTTAGGACCAGATTCTCGAGGTACATGAGAAGCTAGAAACTCTGCAGCCACCAGTTCCACGTGATGTCCATGTGGGAACGAGAATCACCAGTTACAGATGAGGACCTGGTGGGCATGTGACTCACCATGTCCAGGTGAGACCATGGTGGGAACCAGTGTCACCATGTCCAGGTGTGGACCCGGTGAAGACCAGAGTTAACAAGACTGGCTGGGTCACTGTTAGTGAACAGTGTAACCATATTCTGATGCTACTCAGGTGGGTACCAGATACAAGATCCTGATGAGGCCCAGGTGGGACCAGAGACATGAGGTCCAGGTGAGGTACCGATGGAAACCACAGTCACCAGGTCAGGTGAGGCGATGCTTCGGATCAGAGTCACCACTTACAGGTGCGGTCCAGGTGGAGCCAGAGTCCAATGGTACAGAAGAGGCCAAAGTCAGGACCAGAGTTACCACGATCAGGTCAGTCCCACTGGGGAATAGAGTAACCACGTCCCGATGATGCCCAGGTATAACCAGAGTTACCAGGTCCAGGTGCGGCCAACCTGAAGGCCATGCAGTGGAACCATGTCCCGATGATGCCCAGTTAGGGACCAGAGTCACCAGGTCCAAATGAGGCCCAGATGGAGCAAATTCACTAGGTCCAGGTGAGGCCTAGTTGACCAGAGTCACCAGACCTTGTTGAGGCCTAGAGGGGTACCAGAATCACCTGGTCCAGAGCCATCCAGATGGGTCCTGAGTCACCAGGTCAGGGTGAGGCCCAGAGAGGTTCCAGAGTCATCATGTCCAGGTGAGGCTCAGGTGTGGAACAGAGTATAGAGGTCATAATGGTCCACAGGTGAGGACCAGAGTCACCAGATCTGGGTGAGGCCCAGTTAGGTTCAGAGTCACCAGTTTCAGTTGAGGCCAAGAGGAGTCCACAGAAATCAGGTCCAGGTGGGGAAGAAAGTCAACAGGACTGGGTGAGGCCCAAAGGGGGACCATATTCACCAGGTCCAGGTGATTCCCAGGTGGTGACCAGGGTTACCAGGTCCGGGTGAGTACCGGGAAAGGACCAGATTCACCAGGTCCAAGTGAGGCCCACGTGGGTACCTGTGACACCAGGTATGGGTGAGCCCCAGGTGGCAAGTCCAGTCACTAGTTCCAGGTGAGGCAAACCTGGAGGCAATGCAGAGGAACCGTGTCCCGGTGATGCCCGGGTAGGGTCCAGAGTTACCAGGTCCAGCTGAGGCCAACCTGCAGGCCATGCAGTGGATCCATAGCCCTATGATGCCCAGGTAGGGACCAGAGTCACCAGGTCCAACTGAGTCCCAGATGGAGCATATTCACTAGGTCCAGGTGAGGCCCATATTCACTAGGTCCAGGTGAGGACCAGAGTCCCCAGACCTGGTTGAGGCCTAGAGGGTTCCCAGAGTCACCTGGTCCCGGTGACATCCAGATGGAGACCAGAGTCACCAGGTCAGGGTTAGGCCCAGAGTGGTTCCAGAGTCATCATGTCCAGGTGAGGCTCAGGTGTGGAACAGAGTCACCAGGTACCAATGATGCCCAGGTGAAGACCAGAGTGACCAGGTCTGGGCGACGCGCAGATAGGATCAGAGTCACCAAGTCCAGGTGAGGCCAAGAAAGAGTCCACAGCAATCAGGTCCGGGTGGGGAACACAGTCACCAGGACTGGGTGAGGCCCAGACGGGGAGCAAATTCACCAGGTCCAGGTGAGGCCCAGGTGGTGAGCAGAGTCCCCGGGTCTGGGAGAGGACCAGGTACGTACAGATTCACCAGGTCCAAGAGGCCCACGTGGTGACCTGAGACACCAGGTAAGGGTGAGGCCCAGAGGGGGAACCATAGTAACCATTTTGTTTGAGGCCCAGAATGGGACCAGAGGTCCCTGGTCAAAGTGAGGCTCATGTGGGGTATAGAGTATCCAGATCCCAGTGATGCCTTGGTGAGGACCAGAGTCACTAGGGCCATGCAGGACCAGATGGGGAACAGAATCACTAGGTCCTGGTGAGGCATAGAAACACACCCCAGTCAGCAGTATCAGGTGAGCCCCTTGTGGGAACCAGAGCCACTCTATCCAGCTGAGTCACAGGCCCATGTGAGGCCCACGTGAGGACCAGATTCATCAGGTCGAATTGAGGCATAGCTGGGGACAAGAGTCACCAGGTCTGGGTGCGGCCTAGGTGGGGCAAGAATCAGCAGTTCTGAGTTAGGTCAAAATGGGGACGAGAGACACCAGGTCCAGGTGAGGCCAAACTGAGGACCAGAGTCACCAGATCCAGGTGAGGTCCATGTTGGATTGAGAGTCACCAGGTCCAGGAGAGGTCCAGGTGTGGACCAGAGTCACCAGATCACGTGAAGCCCAGTTGTGGACCAGAGTCACTATGTCCGGTTGAGGCCCAGGTGAGGACCAGAGTTACCAGGTACACGTGAGGCCTCGGTGGGGATCAGAGGCAACAGGTCTATGTGAGGTCGGCTTGGGGACCATGGTCAACAGGTCTACTTGAGGCCCAGGAGTGGAACATAGTAAGCAGGTCCAGGTGAGTCCTCCGTATTGAATAGTGTCACCATGTCCAGATGAGGCCCTGGTGGGACCAGGATCACCAGGTATAGGGGAGGACCTTGAAATAACAAGAGTCAACAGTTCGAGGTCAGGGGCAGGTGGCAACAAGTGTCAGGAGGTCCAAGTCAGGCCAAAGTGGGTTTCACAGTCACTAGGGATCGGTGAGACCCAGAGGGGGAGCAGAGTCATGTGGTCCAGGTGAGGTCCAGTTGTGGAACACAGTCACCGGTTCCTATTTTGCCCAGGTGAGGACCATGGACAACAGGGCCAGGTGAGGCCCAGGTGGGGACCGGAGTCCCCAAATCCAGGTGAAGCCCAGGTGGGGACCACGTCACCAGATCCAGGTTAGTCTCAGGTGCAGACCAGAATCACCAGGTCCAGGTGAGGCGGAGGTGGCAACCACACACACCAGGTCCCGGTGAGTCCTTGGTGGGGACCAGAATCACGAGGTACATGAGAAGCTAGAAACACTGCAGCCACCAGGTCCACATGATGTCCATGTGGGAACGAGAATCACCACTTACAAATGAGGACCAGGTGGGGATCCGACTCACCAAGTCCAGGTGAGGCCCAGGTGTGAACCAGTGTCACCATGTCCAGGTGTGGCCCAGGTGAAGACCAGAGTTAATAGGTCCGGCTGGGTCACTGTTAGTGAACAGTGTAACCATATCCTAATGCTACCCAGGTGGGTACGAGAGACACCAGGTCCTGGTGAGGCCCAGGTGGGACCAGAGACATGAGGTCCGGGTGAAGTCCTGATTGGAACCACAGTCACCAGGTCAGGTGAGGCCATGCTTAGGATCAGAGTCACCAGTTCCAGGTGAGGCCAAAAGGAGTCCACAGCAATCAGGTCCAGGTGGGGTGACTTAGTCACCAGGATTAGATGAGGACCAGATGGGGACCAGATTAACCAGGTTCAGGTGATTCCCAGGTGGTGACCCGATTTAGGAGTTTCGGGTGAGGACCAGGTAAGGACCAGATTCACCAGATCCAAGTGAGGCACACGTGCGGACCTGTGTCACCAGGTATGGGTGAGGTCCAGGTGACAACCCCACTCACCAGGTCCATGTGAGGACAACCTGCTGGCCATGCAGAGGAACCGTGTCTCGATGATGCCCACGTAGGGACTAGAGTTACCAGGTCCAGGTGATGCCAACCTGCAGGCCATGCAGTGGAACCATGTCCTGATGATGCCGAGGTAGGACAATATTTACCAGGTCCAGGTGAGGCCAACCTGCAAGTCATGCAGTGGAACCATGTCCCGATGATGCCCAGGTAGGGACCAGAGTCACCAGGTCCAAATGAGGACAGATCGAGCATATTCACTAGGTGCAGGTGAGGCCCAGTTGAGGACCAGAGTCACCAGATCTGGTTGAGACCTAGAGGGGTAGCAGATTCACCTGGTCCAGGTGACATCCACATGGGGACCAGAGTCACCAGGTCAGGGTGAGGCCTAGAGAGGTTGCAGAGTCATCATGTCCAGGTGAGGCTCAGGTGTGGAACAGAGTCATCAGGTACCAATTATGTCCAGGTGAGGACCAGAGTCACCAGGTATGGGTGACGCGCAGATAGGATCAGAGTCACCAGATCCAGATGAGGCCCAGAAAGAGTCCACAGCAATCAGGTCCAGGTGGGGAACAAAGTCACCAGGACTGGGTGAGGCCCAGATGGGGACCAGATTCAACAGGACCAGGTGAGGCCCAGATGGTGACCAGAGTCCCCGACTCTGGGAGAGGACCAGGTAAGGACCAGATTCACCAGCTCCAAGAGGCCCACAGGGGACCTGAGTCACCAGGTATGGATGAGGCCCAGGTGGCAACCCCAATCACCAGGTCCAGGTGAGGCCAACCTGCAGGCCAGAGTCACCATATCCAGGTGAGAACCTAGTGTGGACCAGAGTCACCAGGTAAATGTGAGTCTACAAGAAAACCACAGTCACCAGGTCCAGTTTTTGTTCATGTGGGAACGAGAGTCACCAGGTCCAGGTGAGACCCAGGTGGGGACCACAGTCACCAGGTACAGATTGAGGCCTAGGTGGGTGGACCAGTGTCATCAGGACCAGTAGAGGCCAAAGTGTGGAGCAAAGTTATCATGTCCAGGTGAGGCCCAGGTGGAGAACAGAGTAACCATGTCCCACTGATGCCAGGTGGAAAAAGTGTCACAAGGTCCAGACGAGGTCTAAGTAAGGAGTAGATTCACTAGGTCCTGTTGAGGCCCAGTTGAGGACCAGTGTCCACAGCTGCGGATGAGTCCCAGAGGGGGACCAGAGTCACCCGGTTCTGGTGATATCCAGGTGGGGACCAGAGTCAGCACGTCAGTGTTAGGCCGAGAGGGGGACGAGAATCACTAGGTCAATGTGAGGCCCCGATGTGGAACTGAAAAACCAGGTTTCATGATGCCCATATGAGGACCTGAGTCACCAGGTCCAGCTGAGGTCCCTGTGGGAACCAGTCACCTCGTCCAGGTGAGGCCCAGGTGGGACCACAGTCACCAGGTCCAGGTGAGGCCCAGGTATATAAGAGAGTATCCAGGTCCCAATGATGGCCAGGAAAAGACCAGAGTCAACAGGTCCAGGAGAGGCCCAAATATGGATCAGAGTCATTGTGTTCCAGGTGAGGCCAAATGGAGACCACAGGGAAGAGTTCCAGGAGAGCCCCATATGTGAAGCAGAGCCATCAGATCCAGGTGAGTTCCAGGTGGGTCCACAATCACAAGGTCCAGGTGAGGCGCAGGTGGCAACAGGATTCACCAAGTCCAGGTGAGGCCCAGGTGGCGACCAGTCATCACATCCAGGTGCAGACCAGCTAAGGACCAGATTCACCAGGCCCAAGTGAACCCCAAGGGGTGACCAGAGCCACGAGGTAAGGGTGAATCCGAGAGGGGCACCAGAGTAACCAGTTTAATTTGAGGCCCAGAATGGGACCAGAGGTCCCTGGTCAAAGAGGGGCCCAGGTGTGGAATAGAGTATCCAGGTCCCAATGATGCCTGGGTGAGGACTAGAGTCACTAGGGCCATGCAGGCCCAGATGGGGAACAGAATCACTAGGTCCTTGTGAGGCATAGAAAAAGACCCGAGTCACCAGTAACAGGTGAGACTCTTGTGGGAACCAGAGCCACTCTATGCAGCTGAGTCCCAAGTCCATGTGAGGCCCACATGAGGACCAGATTCATCAGGTCAGTTCGAATTGAGGCATAGCTGGGGACAAGAGTCCCCAGGTCTGGGTGCGTCCTAGGTTTGGCAAGATTCAGCAGTTTTGAGTTAGATCAAAGTGGGGACGAGAGACACCAGGTCCAGGTGAGACCGAACTGAGGACCAGAGTCACCAGATCCAGGTGAGGTCCAGGTGGGGACCAGACTCACCAGATCCAGGTGAAGTCCAGGTGGGGACCAGAGTCACTAGGTCCAGATAAGGCCCAGGTGAGGACCAGAGTTACTAGGTACACGTGAGGCCCCGGTGGGGATCAGAGGAAACAGCTCCATGTGAGGCCAGCTTGGGGACTATGGTCAAGAGGTGTACTTGAGGCCCAGGTGTAGAACACAGTAAGCAGGTCCAGGTGAGTCCCCGGTGGTGACAAGAGTAACCACGTCCAGGTGAGGCCCAGATGCGGACCAGGATCACCAGGTACAGGGGAGGCCCTTGAAAAACCAGAGTCAACAGTTCGAAGTCAGACTTAGGTGGCATCCAGGGTCAGCAGGTCCAAGTTAGGACAAAGTGGGGTTCACAGTCACTAGGGCACGGTGCGACCCAGAGGGGGACCAGAGTCACTTGGTCCAGGTGAAGTCCAGTTGTGGAACACAGTCACCGGCTCCCAATTTTCCCAGTTCAGGACCATGGTCAACAGGGCCAGGTGAGGCCCAGATGGGGACTGGAGTCCCCAAATCCAGGTGAAGCCCAGGTGGGGACCACAGTCACCAGATCCAGGGTAGTCTCAGGGGCAGACCAGAATCACCAGGTCCAGGTGAGGTGCCGGTGGCAACCACACTCAGCAGGTCCCAGTGAGGCCCTGGTGGGGACCAGAGTCACGAGGTACATGAGAAGCTAGAAACACATGGGATCCCTGGGTGGCGCAGCGGTTTGGCGCCTACCTTTGGCCCAGGGCGCAATCCTGGAGAACCGGGATCGAATCCCACGTCGAACTCCCTGTGCATGGAGCCTGCTCCTCCCTCTGCCTGTGTCTCTGCCTCTCTCTCTCTGTGACTATCATAAATAAATAAAAATTAAAAAAAAGAAGCTAGAAACACTGCAGACAACAGGTCCACATGATCTCCATGTGGGAACGAGAATCACCAGTTATAGGTGAGGACCAGGTGGGGATACGACTCACCATGTCCAGGTGAGACCCAGGTGGGAACCAGTGTCACCATGTGCAGGTGTGGCCCAGGTGAAGACCAGAGTTAATAGTTCTGGCTGGCGCACTGTTAGTGAACACTGTAACCATATCCTGATGCTACCCAGGAGGGTCCCAGAGACGCCACGTCCTGGTGAGGCCCAGGTGGGACCAGAGACATGAGGTCCAGGTGAGGTCCCGATGGGAACCACAGTCACCAGGTCAGGTGAGGCCATGCTTAGGATCAGAGTCACAGGTTACAGGTGAGGCCGAGGTGGAGCCAAAGTCACCTGGTACAGAAGAGGCCAAAGTCAGGACCAGAGTTACCAGGATCAGGTCAGTCCCAGTTGGGAATAGAGAAACCATGTCCCGATGATGCCCAGGTAGAACCAGAGTCACCAGGTCCAGATGAGGCTCAGGTGGGGAGCATGTTCACTAGGTCCCGGTGAGGCCCAGTTGAGGACCAGATTTACCAGGTCAAGTTGAGGCATAGAAGGGTACCAGATTCACCTGGTCTAGGTGACATACGGATAGGGACCAGAGTCACCATATCAGGCTGAGGCCCAGAGGGGCTCCAGAGTCATCATACCCAGGTGAGGCTCAGGGGTGGAAGAGTTTATCTAGCTCATAATGGTCCACAGATGAGGACCAGAGTCACCAGAACTGGGTGAGGCCCAGTTAGGATCAGAGTCACCAGTTCCAGGTGAGGCCAAGAAGGAGTCCACAGCAATCAGGTCCAGGTGGGGAACAAAGTCACCAGGACTGGATGAGGCCCAGATGGGGACCAGATTCACCAGGCCCAGTTGATTCCCAGGTGGTGACCAGAGTTACCAGTTCCGGGTGAGGACCAGGTAAGGACCAGATTCACCAGGTCCAAGTGAGGCCCACGTGGGGACCTGTGTCACTAGGCATGGGTGAGGCCCAGGTGACAAACCCACTCACCAGGTCCAGGTAGGCCAAACTGCAGGCCATACAGAGGAACCAGGTCCCAATGATGTCCAGGTAGGGACGAGAGTTACCAGGTCCAGGTGAGGCCAAACTACAGGCCATGCAGTGGAACCATGTCCGATGATGCCCAGGTAGGGACCAGAGTCACCAGGTCCAAATGAGGCCCAGATGGAGCATAATCACTAGGTCTAGGTTAGGCCCAGTTGAGGACCAGAGTCACCAGACCTGGTTGAAGCCCAGAGAAGTACCATGATTCCGTGGTCCAGGTGACATCCATATGGGTACCAGAGTCACCAGGTCAGGTTGATGCCCAGAGAGGTTCCAGAGTCATCATGTCCAGGGGAGCCTCAGGTGTGGAACAGAGTCACCAGGTACCAATGATGCCCAGGTGAGGACCAGCGTTACCAGGTACACTTGAGGCCCCGGTGGGGTTCAGAGGCAACATGTCCATGTGAGGACGGCTTGGGGACCATGGTCAACAGGTCTACTTGAGGGCCAGGTGTGGAACACAGTAAGCAGGTCCAGGTGAGTCCCCGTTGGGGACAAGAGTCACCACGTGCAGGTGAGGGCAAGGTGGACACCAGGATCGCCAGGTACAGGGGAGGCCCTTGAAAGAACCAGAGTCAACAGTTCGAGGTCAGGCGCAGGTAGCAACCAGGTTCAGCAGGTCGAAGTCAGGCCAAAGTGGGGTTCACAGTTACTAGGGCACGGTGAGACAGAGGGGGACCAGAGTCACCTGATGCAGGTGAGGTCCAGTTGTGGAACACAGTCAACGGGTCACAATTTTGCCCAGTTGAGGACCATGGTCAACAGGACCAGGTGAGCCCCAGATGGGGACCGGAGTCCCGATATCCAGGTGAAGCCCAGGTGGGGACCACAGTCACCAGATCCAGGGTTGTCTCAGGTGTAGACCAGAATCACCGGGTCCAGGTGAGGTGCAGGTGGCGACCACACACACCAGGTCCCGGTGAGGCCCTGTTGGGGACCAGAGTCACTAGGTACATGAGAGGCTAGAAAAACTGAAGCCATCAGGTCCACATGATGTCCATGTGGGAACGAGAATCACCAGTTACACATGAGGACCACGTGGGGATCCGACTCACCATGTCCAGGTGAAACCCAGGTGGGAACCAGTGTCAGCATGTCCAGGTGTGGCCCAGGTGAAGACCAGAGTTAATAGGTCCGGCTGGGTCACTGTTAGTGAACAGTGTAACCATATCCTGATGCTACCCACGTGGGTACAAGAGACACCAGGTCCTGGTGAGGCCCAGGAGGGACCAGAGACATGAGGTCCAGGTGAGGTCCCGATGGGAACCACAGTCACCAGGTCAGGTGAGGCCATGCTTAGGATTAGAGTCACGAGTTACAAGTGAGTCCCAGGTCGAGCCAGAGTAACCTGGTACAGAAGAGGCCAAAGTCAGGACCAGAGTTACCAGGATCAGGTCAGTCCCAGTGAGGAACAGAGTAACAATGTCCCAATGAAGCCCAGGTAGAACCTGAGTCACCAGGTCCAGATGAGGCGCAGTTGGGGAGCATGTTCACTAGGTCCCGGTGAGGCCCAGTTGAGGACCAGAGTCACCAGGTCAAGTTGACGCCAAGAGGTGTACAAGATTCACCTGGTCTAGGTGACATCCTGATGGGGACCACAGTCACCAGGGAAGGGTGAGGCCCAGAGTGGTTCCAGAGTCATCATGTCCAGGTGAGGCTCAGGTGTAGAACAGAGTCACCAGGTACCAATGATGCCCAGGTGAGGACCAGAGTCACCAGGTCTGGATGATGCGCAGATAGATGAGAGTCACCAGTTCCAGGTGAGGCCAAGAAAGAGTCCACATCAATCAGGCCCAAGTGGGGAACGAAGTCACCAGGACTGCGTGAGGCCCAGATGGGGACCAGATTCACCAGGTCCAGGTGAGGCCCAGGTGGTGACCAGAGTTCCCGGGTCTGGGAGACGACCAGGTAACAACAAGATTCAACAGGTCCAAGAGGCCCACGTGGGGACCTGAGTCACGAGGTATAGGTGAGGCCCAGGTGGCATCCCCACTCACCAGTTCCAGGTGAGGCCAACCTGCAGGCCAGTGTCACCAGATCCAGGTGAGGTCCTAGTGGGGACCTGAGTCAACAGGTAAATGTGAGCCTACAAGAACACCACAGTCACCAGGTCCAGGTGTGGTTCTAGTGGGAATGAGAGTCACCAGGCCCAGGTGAGACCCAGGTTGGGACCACAGTCACCAGGTCCAGAGTGAGGCCTAGGAGGGGGGACGAGAGTCATCAGGAGCAGTTGAGGCCAAAGTGTGGATCAAAGTTATCATGTTCAGGTGAGGCCCAGGTGGGGAACAGAGTAACCATGTCCCATTGATGTCAGGTGGTAAAAGAGTCACAAGGTCCAGACGCGGCCTAAGTGAGGAGTAGATTCACCAGGTCCTGTTGAGGATCACCTGAGGACCAGTGTCCCCAGCTCCAGGTGAGTCCCAGTGGGGGACCAGAGTCACCCGGTTCTGGTGATATCCAGGTGGGGACCAGAGTCACCACGTCAGGGTGAGGCCCAGAGGGGGACAAGAATCACTAGGTCCAGGGGAGGCCCCGATGTGGAACTGAGAAACCAGGTCCCATGATGCCCATATGAGGACCTGAGTCACCAGGTCCAGGTGAGGTCCCTATGGGAACCAGTCACCTCGTCCAGGTGAGGCCCAGGTGGGACCACAGTCACAAGGACCAGGTGAGGCGCAGGAGGCAACAGGATTCACCAAGTCCAGGTGAGGCCCAGGTGGCGACCAGTCACCAGATCCAGGTGTGGAACAGCTAAGGACCAGATTCTCCAGGCCCAAGTGAATCGCAAAGGGTGACCAGAGTCACCAGGGCAGGGTGAGGCCCAGAGGGGGAACCAGAGTAACCAGTTTAGTTTGAGGCCCAGAATGGGACCAGAGGTCCCTGGTCAAAGAGAGGCCCAGGTGTGGAATAGATTATCCAGGTCCCAATGACGCCTGGGTGAGGATCAGAGTCACTAGGGCCATGCTGGTCCAGATGGGGAACAGAATCACTACGTCCTGGTGAGGCATAGAATAAGACCACATTCAGCAGTATCAGGTGATCCCCTTGTGAGAACCAGAGCCACACTATCCAGCTGAGTCCCAGGACCAGGTGAGTCCCACGTGAGGACCAGATTCATCAGGTCGAATTGAGGCATAGCTGGGGACAGAGTCACCAGGTCTGTGTGCGGCCTAGGTGAGGCAAGATTCAGCAGTTCTGAGTTAGGTCAAAGTGGGGACGAGAGACACCAGGTCCAGGTGAAGCCAAAGAGAGGACCAGAGTCACCAGATCCAGGTGAGGTCCATGTTGGAAAGAGAGTCACGAGGTCCAGGAGAGGTCCAGGTGGGGTCCAGAGTCACCAGATCCAGGTAAAGTCCAGGTGGGGACCAGAGTCACCAGATCCATGTGAAGCCCAGGTGGGGACCAGGATCACCAGGTACAGGGGAAGCCCTTGAAAGAACCAGAGTCAACAATTGGAGGTCAGGCGCAGGTTTCAACCAGGGTCAGCAGGTCCAAGTCAGGGGAAAGTGGGGTTCACAGTCACTAGGGAATGGTGAGACCCAGAGGGGCACCAGAGTCACGTGGTCCAGGTGAGGTTCAGTTGTGGAACACAGTCACCGCGTCCCAATTTTGCCCAGTTGAGGACCATGGTCAACAGGGCCAGGTGACGCTCAGATGCGGACCAGAGTCCCCAAATCCAGGTGAAGCCCAGGTGGGGACCACAGTCACCAGATCCAGGGTAGTCTCAGGTGCAGACCAGAATCACCAGGTCCAGGTGAGGTGCAGGTGGCAACCACAATCACCAGGTCCCGGTGAGGCCCTGGTGGGGACCAGTGTCACAAGGTACATGACAAACTAGAAACACCGCAGCCACCAGGTCTACATGATGTCCATGTGGGAACGAGAATCAACAGTTATAGGTTAGGACCAGGTGGGTATCTGACTCACCATTTCCAGGTGATACCCAGGTGGGAACGAGTGTCACCATGTCCAGGTGTGGCCCAGGTGAAGACCAGAGTTAATAGGTCCGGCTTGGTCACTGTTAGTGAACAGTGTAACCATATCCTGATGCTACCCAGGTGGGAACCAGAGACACCAGGTCCTGGTGAGGCCCAGGTGGGACCAGAGACATGAGGTCCAGGTGAGGTCCCGATGGGAACCACAGTCACCAGGTCAGGAGAGGCCATGCTTTGGATCAGAGTCACCAGTTACAGGTGAGGCCCAGGTGGAGCCTGAGTCACCTGGTACAGAAGAGGCCAAAATCAGGACCAGAGTTACCAGGATCAGGTCATTCCCAGTGGGGAACAGAGTAACCATGTCCCGATGATGCCCAGGTAGACCCAGCGTCAACAGGTCCAGATGAGGCGCAGGTGGGGAGCATATTCACTAGGTCTCGGTGACACCCAGTTGAGGACCAGTGTCACCAGGTCTTTTTGAGCCCTAGAGGGGTAACAGATTCACCAGATCTAGGTGACATCCAGATGGGGACCAGAGTCACCATGTCAGGGTGAGGCCCCGTGGGTATCCAGAGTCATCATGTCCAGGTGAGGCTCAGGTGTTTAACAGAGTATCCAGGTCATAATGGTCCACAGGTGAGGACCAGAGTCACCAGATCTGGGTGAGGCCCAGGTAGGATCAGAGTCACCACTTCCAGTTGAGGCCATGAGGGAGTCCACAGCATTCAGGTCCAGAGGGGAACAAAGTCACCAGGACTGGGTGAGGACCAGATGGGGACCAGATTCACCAGGTCCAGGTGATTCCCAGGTGGTGACCAGGGTTACCAGGTACGGGTGAGGACCAGGTAAGGACGAGATTCACCAGGTCATACTGGGCCCACGGGTGACCTGTGTCACCATGTATGGGTGAGGCCCAGGTGCCAACCCCACTCACCAGGTCCAGGTGAGGCCAACCTGCAGGCCATGTAGAGGAACAATGTCCCGATGATGCCCAGGTAGGGACCAGAGTTACCAGGTCCAGGTGAGGCCAACCTGAAGGCCATGCAGCTGAACCATGTCCCGATGATGCCCAGGAAGGGACCAGAGTCACCAGGTCCAAATGAGGCCCAGTTGGAGCATATTCACTAGGTCCAGGTGAGGCCCAGTTGAGGACCAGAGTCACCAGATCTGGTTGAGTATTAGAGTGGTACAAGAATCACCTAGTCCAGTTGACATCCAGATGGGGACAAGAGTCACCAGGTCAGGGTGAGGTCCAGAGAGGTTCCAGAGTCATCATGTCCAGGTGTGGTTCAGGTGTGGAACAGCGTCACAAGGTACCAATCATGCCCAGGTGAGGATCAGAGTCACCATGTCTCGGTGACGCTCAGATAGGATCAGAGTCACCAGTTCCAGGTGAGGCCAAGAGAGAGTCCACAGCAATCAGGTCCAGGTGGGGAACAAATCACCAGGACTGGTTGAGGCCCAGATGGGGACCAGATTCACAGGTCCAGATGAGGCCCAGTTGGGGACCACAGTCTCCGGGTCTGGGAGAGGACCAGGTAACGACCAGATTAAGAGGTCCAAGAGGCCCACGTGTGGAACTGAGTCACCAGGTATGGGGTGGCAACCCCACTCACCAGGTCCAGGTGAGGACAACCTTCAGGCCAGAGTCACCAGATCCAGGTGAGGCCCTAGTGGGGACCAGAGTCACCAGGTAAATGTGCGTCTACAAGAACACCACAGTCACCAGGTCCAGGTGTGGTTCATCTGGGAACGAGAGACACCAGGTCCAGGTGAGAAAGAGGTGGGGACCACAGTCACCAGGTCCAGATTGAGGCCTAGGTGGGGGGAGCAGCGTCATCAGGACCAGTTGAGGCCAAAGTGTGGAGCAAAGTTATCATGTCCAGGGGAGGACCGTGTGAGGAACAGAGTAACGATGTCCCATTGATGCCAGGTGGGAAAAGAGTCACAAGGTCCCGGTGAGGCGCAGGTGGCAACAGGATTCACCAAGTCCATGTGAGGCCCAGGTGGCGAACAGTCACCAGATCCATGTGCGGACCAGCTAAGGACCAGATTCACCAGGCCCAAGTGAAGCCCAAGGGGTGACCAGATTTACCAGGTAAGGGTGAGGCCCAGAAGGGGAACCAGAGTAACCAGTTTAGTTTGAGACCCAGAATGGGACCAGTGGTCCGTGGTCAAAGTGAGGCCCAGGTGTGGAATAGAATATCCAGGTCCGAATGATGCCTGGGTCAGGACCAGAGTCACTAGGGCCATGCAGGCCCAGATGGGGAACAGAATCACTAGGTCCTGGTGAGGCATAGAAAAAGACCACAGTCACCAGTATGAGGTGAGCCCCTTGTGGGAACCAGAGCCACTCTATCCAGCTGAGTCCCAGGTCCATGTGAAGCCCACGTGAGGACCAGATTCACCAGGTCGAATTGAGGCATAGCTGGGGACAAGAGTCACCAGGTCTATGTGCGGCCTAGGTGGGGAAAGATTCAGCAGTTCTAAGTTAGGTCAAAGTGGGGACGAGAGACACCAGGTCCAGGTTAGGCGAAACTGAGTACCAGAGTCACCAGATCCAGGTGAGGTCCATGTTGGAAAGAGAGTCACCAGGTCCAGGAGAGGTCCAGGTGGGAACCAGAGTCACTAGATCCAGGTGAAGTCCAGGTGGGGATCAGAGTCACCAGATCGAGGTGAAGCCCAGGTGGGGACCAGAGTCACTAGGTGCAGATGAGGCCCAGGTGAGGACCCGAGTTACCAGGTACACGTGAGGATCTGGTGGGGATCAGAGGCAACAGGTCCATGTGAGGCCGGCTTGGGGACCATGATCAACAGGTCCACTTGAGACCCAGGTGTGGAACACAGTAAGCAGGTCCAGGTGAGTCCCCCGTGGTTACAAGGGTCACCACGTCCAGGTGAGGCCCAGGTGGGAGCAGGATCACCAGGTACAGGGGAGGCCCTTGAAAGAACCAGAGTCAACAGTTCGAGTTCAGGCGCAGGTGGCAACCAGGGTCAGCATGTCCAAGTCAAGCCAAAGTGGAATTCACAGTCACTAGGGCACGGCGAGACCCAGAGGGGGAGCATAGTCACCTGGTCCAGGTGAGGTCCAGTTGTGGAACACAGTCACCGGGTCCCAATTTTGCCCAGTTGAGGACCATGGTCAACAGGGCCAGGTGAGGCCCAGATGGGGACCGGAGTCCCGAAATCCAGGTGAAGCCCAGGTGGGGACCACAGTCACAAGATCCAGGGTAGTGTCAGGTGCAGACCAGAATCACCAGGTCCAGGTGTGGTGCAGGTGGCAACCAAACTTACCAGGTCCCGGTGAGGCACTGGTGGGGACCCGAGTCACGAGGTACATGAGAAGCTAGAAACACATGGGATCCCTGGGTGGCGCAGCGGTTTGGCGCCTGCCTTTGGCCCAGGGCGCAATCCTGGAGACCGGGGATCGAATCCCACGTCGGGCTCCCGGTGCATGGAGCCTGCTTCTCCCTCTGCCTGTGTCTCTGCCTCTCTCTCTCTCTGTGACTATCATAAATAAATAAAAATTTAAAAAAAGTTGCTAGAAACACTGTGGCCAACAGGTCCACATGATCTCCATGTGGGAACGAGAATCACCAGTTACAGGTGAGGACCAGGTGGGGATCCCACTCACCATGTCCAGGTGAGACCCACGTGGGAAAAAGTGTCACCATGTCCAGGTGTGGCCCAGGTGAAGACCAGA
This sequence comes from Canis lupus familiaris, assembly GCF_011100685.1. Taxonomy (NCBI): domain Eukaryota; kingdom Metazoa; phylum Chordata; class Mammalia; order Carnivora; family Canidae; genus Canis; species Canis lupus. Next base: position 26,288 of record NW_023330747.1, on the reverse strand, counting down.
GTTAATAGGTCCGGCTGGGTCACTGTTAGTGAACAGGGTAACCATATCCTGATGCTACCCTGGTGGGTGGCAGAGACATCAGGTCCTGCTGAGGCCTAAGTGAGACCAGAGACATGAAGTCCAGGTGAGGTCCCAATGGGAACCACAGTCACCACGTCAGGTGAGGCCATGCTTAGGATCAGAGTCATCAGTTACAGGTGAGGCCCAGGTGGAGCCAGAGTCACCTGGAACAGAAGAGGCCAAAGTCAGGACCAGAGTTACCAGGATCAGGTCAGTCCCAGTGGGGAATAGAGTAACCATGTCCCGATGATGCCAAGGTAGAACCAGAGTCACCAGGCCCAGATGTGGCGCAGGTGGGGAGCATGTTCACTAGGTCCCGTTGAGGCCCAGTTGAGGACCAGAGTCACCAGGTCTAGGTGAGGCCTAGAGGGGTACCAGATTTACCTGGTCTGGTGACATCCAGATGGGGTCCAGAGTCCCCATGTCAGGCTGAGGCCCAGAGGGGATCCAGAGTCAACATATCCAGGTGAGGCTCAGGTGTGGAACAGAGTATCCAGGTCATAATGGTCCACAGGTGAGGACCAGAGTCACCAGATCTGGGTGAGGCCCAGTTAGCATCATAGTCAGCAGTTCCAGGTTAGCCAAGAAGAAGTCTACAGCAATCAGGTCCAGGTGGGGAAGAAAGTCAACAGGACTGGGTGAGGCCCAGTTGGGGACCAGATTCACCAGGCCCAGGTGATTCCCATGTGGTGACCAGAGTTACCAGTTCCGGGTGACCACCAGGTAAGGACCAGATTCACCAGGTCCAAGTGAGGCCTACGTGAGGACCTGTGTCACTAGGCAAGGGTGAGGCCCAGGTGACAAACCCACTCACCAGTTCCAGGTGAGGCCAACCTGCAGGCTATACAGAGGAACCAGGTTCCAAAGATGCTCAGGTAGGCACGAGAGTTACCATGTCCAGGTGAGGCCAACCTACAGGCCATGCAGTGGAACCATGTCCCGATGATGCCCAGGTAGGGACTAGAGTTACCAGGTCCATGTGAGGCCAACCTGCAGGTCATGCAGTGGAACCATGTCCCGATGATGCCCAGGTAGGTACCAGAGTCACCAGGTCCAAATGAGGCCCAGATGGAGCATATTCACTAGGTCCAGGTGAGGCCCATTTGAGGACCAGAGTCACCAGACCAGGTTGAGGCCCAGAGAGGTACCATAATCCCCTGGTCCAGGTGACATCCATATGGGGACCAGAGTCACCAGGGCAGGTTGATAGCCAGAGAGGTTCCAGCGTCATCATGTCCAGGGGAGCCTCAGGTATGGAACAGAGTCACCAGGACCAATGATGCCCAGGTGAGGACCAGAGTTACCAGGTACACGAGAGGCCCCGGTGGGGATCAGAGTCAACAGGTCCATGTGAGGCCGGCTTGGGGACCATGGTCAACAGGTGTACTTGAGGCTCAGGTGTGGAACACAGTAACCAGGTCTAGGTGAGTAACCGGTGGTGACAAAAGTTACCACGTCCAGGTGAGGCCCAGGTGGGGACCAGGATTACCAGGTCCAGGGGAGGCCCTTGAAAGTACCAGAGTCAACAGTACGACGTCAGTCGCAGGTGGGAACCAGGGTCAGCAGGTCCAAGTCAGTCCAAAGTGGGGTTCACAGTCACTAGGGCACGGTGAGACCCAGAGGGGGACCAGAGTCGCCTGGTCCAGGTGAGGTCCAGGTGTGGAACACAGTCACCAGGTCCCAATTTTGCCCAGTTGAGTACCATGGTCAACAGGGCCAGGTGACGCCAGATGTGGACCGGAGTCCCCAAATCCAGGTGAATCCCAGGTGGGGACCACAGTCACCAGATCCAGGGTAGTCTCAGGTGCAGACCAGAATCACCAGGTCCAGGTGAGTTGCCGGTGGCAACCACACTCACCAGGTCCCGGTGAGGCCCTGGTGGAGACCAGAGTCACGAGGTACATGAGAAGCTAGAAACACTGCAGCCACCAGGTCCACATGATGACCATGTGGGAACGACAATCACCAGTTACAGGTGAGGACCAGGTGGAGCCAGAGTCACCTGGTACAGAAGAGGCCAAAGTTAGGACCAGAGTTACCAGGATCAGGGCAGTCCCAGTGGGGAATAGAGTAACCATGTCCCAATGAGTCCCAGGTAGTACCAGAGTCGCCAGTTCCAGATGAGGCGGAGGTGGGGAGCATATTCACTAGGTCCCGGTGAGGCCCAGTTGAGGACCAGAGTCACCAGGTCAAGTTGAGGCCTAGAGGGGTACCAGATTCACCTGGTCTTGGTGACATCCAGATGGGGCCCATGTCACCATGTCAGGCTGAGGCCCAGAGGGAATCCAGAGTCATCATGTCCAGGTGAGGCTCAGGTGTGGAACAGAGTATCCAGGTCATAATGGTCCACAGGTGAGGACCAGAGTCACCAGATCTGGGTGAGGCCCAGTAAGGATCAGAGTCAGCAGTTCCAGGTGAGGCCAAGAAGGAGTCCACAGAAATCAGGTCCAGGCGGGGAGCAAAGTCACCAGGACTGGGTGAGGCCCAGATGGGGACCAGATTCACGAGGTCCAGGTGATTCCAGGTTGTGAAAAGAGTTACCGGTTCCGGGTGAGGACCAGGATAAGAAGATTCACCAGGTCCAAGTGAGGCCCACGTGGGTCCTTTGTCACCAGGTATGAGTGAGGCCCAGATGGCAACCCCACTCACCAGGTCCAGGTGAGGCCAACCTGCAGGCCATACAGAGGAAATATGTCCCGATGATGCCCAGGTAGGGACTAGAGTTACCAGGTCCAGGTGAGGCCAACCTGCAGGCCATGCAGTGGAACCATGTCCCGATGATGCCCAGGTAGGGATCAGAATCATCAGGTCCAATGAGATCCAGATGGAGCATATTCACTAGGTCCAGGTGAGGTCCAATGGAGGACCAGAGTCACAGGACCTGGTTGAGGCCTAGAGGGGTACCAGAATCACCTGTCCAGGTGACATCCAGATGGGGACCAGAGTCCCCAGGTCAGGATGAGGCCCAGAGAGGTTCCAGAGTCATCATGTCCAGGTGAGGCTCAGGTGTGGAACAGAGTATCCAGGTCTTATTGGTCCACAGGTGAGTACCAGAGTCACCAGATCTGGGTGAGGCCCAGTTAGGATCAGAGTCACAAGTTCCAGGTGAGGACAAGAAGGGTTACACAGCAATCAGGTCCAGGTGGGTAACAAAGTCAACAGGACTGGGTGAGGCCCAGATGGGGACCAGATTCTCCAGGCCCAGGTGAGGCCCAGGTGGTGATCAGAGTTACCAGTTCCGGGAGAGGACCAGGTAAGGACCAGATTCACCAGGTCGAAGTGAGGCCCACGTGGGGACCTGTGTCACCAGGTATGGGTGAGACCCAGGTGTCAACACAACTCACCAGGTCCAGGTGAGGCCAACCTGTAGGCAATACAGAGGAACGGTTTACCGATGATGCCCAGGTAGGGACCAGAGTTACGAGGTCCAGGTGAGGCCAACCTGCAGGCCATGCAGTGGAACCATGTCCCGATGATGCCCAGGTAGGGACGAGAGTCACCAGGTATGGGTGACGCGAAGATAGGATCAGAGTCACCAGTTCCAGGTGAGGCCAAGAAAGAGTCCACAGCAATCAGGTCCACGTGGGTAACAAAGTGAGCAGGACGGGTGAGGCCCAGATGGGGACCAGATTCACAAGGGCCAAGTGAGGCCGAGGTGGAGACCAGAGTCCCCGGGTCTGGGAGAGGACCCGGTAACGACCAGATTAACAGGTCCAAGAGGCCCACGTGGGGACCTGAGTCACCAGGTATGGGTGAGGCCCAGGTGGCAACCCCAACACCAGGTCCAGGTGAGGCCAGCCTGCAGGCCAGAGTCACCAGATCCAATTGGGGCCCTAGTGGGGACCAGAGTCACCAGGTAAATATGAGTCTACAAGAACACCACAGTCACCAGGTCCAGGTATGGTTCATGTGGGAACGAGAGTCACCAGGTCCAGGTGAGACCCAGATGGGGACCACAGTCACCAGGGCCAGATTGAGGCCTAGGTGGGGGACCAGAGTCATCAGGACCATTTGAGGCCAAAGTGTGGAGCAAAGTTTTCATGTCCAGGTGAGGCCCAGGTGGGGAACAGTGTAGCAATGTCCCATTGATGCCAGGTGAGAAAATAATCACAAGATCCAGACGAGGCCTAAGTGAGGTGTAGATTCACCAGGTCCATTTGAGGCCCAGTTGAGGACCAGTATCCCCATCTCTGGGTGAGTCCCAGAGGGGGACCAGAGTCACCCGGTCCTGGTGATATCCAGGTGGGGACCATAGGTACCACGTCAGGGTGAGGTCCATAGGGGGACGAGAATCACTAGGTCCAGGTGAGGCCCCGATGTGGAATTGAGAAACCAGGTCCCATGATGCCCATATGAGGACCTGAGTCACCAGGTCAAGATGAGGTCCGTGTGGGAACCAGTCACCTCGTCACGGTGAGGCCCAGGTGGGACCACAGTCACCAGGTCCAGGTGAGCATCTTGTAGGAACCAGAGCCACTCTATCCAGCTGAGTCCCAGGTCCATGTGAGGCTCACGTGAGGACCAGATTCATCAGGTCGAATTGAGGCATAGCTGGGGACAAGAGTCACCAGGTCTGGGTGCGGCCTAGGTGGGGCAAGATTCAGCAGTTCTGAGTTAAGTCAAAGTGGGGACAAGAGACACCAGGTCCTGGTGAGGCCAAACTGAGGACCAGAGTGACCAGATCCAGGTGAGGTCCATGTTGGGAAGAGAGTCACCAGGTCCAGGAGAGTTCCATGTGGGGACAAGAGTCACCAGATCCAGGTGAAGTCCAGGTGGGACCAGAGTCACCTGATCCAGGTGATACACAGGGGGGACCACAGTCACCAGTTCCAGATGAGGCCCAGGTGAGGACCACAGTTACCAGGTACACGTGAGGCCTCGGTGGGGATCAGAGGCAACAGGTCCATGTGAGGCCGGCTTGGGGACCATGGTCAACAGGTCTACTTGATGCCCAATGTGGAACACAGTAAGCAGATCCAGGTGAGTCCCCGGTGGTGAAAAGAGTCACCACGTCCAGGTGAGGCCCAGGTGGGGACCAGGATCACCAGGTACAGGGGAGGCCCTTGAAAGAACCAGAGTCAACAGTTCGTGGTCAGGCGCAGGTGGCAACCAGGGACAGCAGGTCCAAGTCAGGCCAAAGTTGGGTTCACAGTCACTAGGGCACGGTGAGACCCAGAGGGGGACCAGTGTAACCTGGTCCAGGTGAGGTCCAGTTGTGGAACACAGTCACTGGGTCCCAATTTTGCCCAGTAGAGGACCATGGTCAACAGTGCCAGGTGAGGCCCAGATGGGGACCGGAGTCCCCAAATCCAGGTGAAGCCCAGGTGGGGACCACAGACACCAGATCCAGCATAGTCTCAGATACAGACCAGAATCACCAGGTCCAGGTGAGGTGCAAGTAGCAACCACACTCACCAGGTCACGGTACGGCCCTGGTGGGGACCAGATTCATGAGGTACATGAGAAGCTAGAAACACTGCAGCCACCAGGTCTACATGATGTCCATGTGGAAACGAGAATCACCAGTTACAGGTGAGGCCCAGGTGGGGATCCGACTCACCATGTCCAGGTGATACCCAGGTGAGAACCAGTGTCACCATGTCCAGGTGTGGCCCAGGTGAAGACCAGAGTTAGTAGGTCCGGCTGGGTCACTTTTAGTGAGCAGTGTAACCATATCCTGATGCTACCCAGGTGGGTACCAGAGACACCAGGTCCTAGTGAGGCCCAGATGGGACCAGAGATATGAGGTCCAGGTGAGGTCCCGGTGGGAACCACAGTCATCGGGTCAGGTGAGGCCATGCTTAGGATCAGAGTCACCAGTTACAGATGAGGCCCAGGCGGAGCCAGAGTCACCTGGTACAGAAGAGGCCAAAGTCAGCACCAGAGTTACCAGGATCAGGTCAGTCCCAGTGGGGAATAGAGTAACCATGTCCCGATGATACCCACGTAGAACCAGAGTCATCAGGTCGAGATGAGGCACAGGTGGGGAGCATATTCACTAGGTCATGGTGAGGCCCAGTTGAGGACCATAGTCACCAGGTCTAGTTGAGGCATAGAGGGGTACCAGATTCACCTGGTCTAGGTGACATCCAGATGGGGACCAGAGTTACCATGTCAGGGTGAGGCCAGAGGGGATCCAGAGTCATCATGTCCAGGTGAGGCTCAGGTGTGGAACAGAGTATCCAGGTCATAATTGTCCAGAGGTGAGGACCAGAGTCACCAGATCTGGGTGAGGTCCAGTTAGGATCAGAGTCAACAGTTCCAAGTGAGGCCAAGAAGGGGCCCACAGCAATCAGGTCCAGGTGGGGAAAAAAAGTCACCACGACTGGTGAGGCCCCAGATGCGGCCAGATACACCATGTCCAGGTGTTTCCCAGGTGGTGACCAGAGTTACCAGGTTCCGGGTGAGGACCAGGTAAGGACGAGATTCACCAGGGCATACTGGGGCCCACGTGGGACCGGTGTCACCATGCATGGATGAGGCCCTGGTGGCAACCCCACTAACCAGGTCCAGGTGAGGCCAACCTAGAGACAATGCAGAGAATCATGTCCCGATGATGCGCAGGTAGGGACCAGAGTTACGTGGTCCAGGTGAGGCCAACCGGCAGGCCATGCAGTGGAACCATGTCCCGATGATGCCCAGTAGGGACCAGAGTTAACAGGTCCAGGTGAGGCCAACCTGCAGGCATGCAGTGGAACCATGTCCGATGATGCCGAGGTAGGATCAGAATCACCAGGTCCAAAGACCCAGATGGGCATATTTACTAGGTCCAGGTGAGGTCCAGTGGAGGACCAGAGTCACCAGATCTAGTTGAGGCCTAGAGGGGTACCAGAATCACTGGTCCAGGTGACATCCAGATGGGGACCAGAGTCCCCAGGTCAGGATGAGGCCCAGAGAGGTTCCAGAGTCATCATGTCCAGGTGAGGCTCAGGTGTGGAAAGAGTCACCAGGTACCAAAGATGCCCAGGTGAGGACCAGAGTCACCAGGTCTGGGTAATGCGCAGATAGGATCAGAGTCACCAGTTCCAGGTGAGGCCAAGAAAGAGTCCACAGAATCAGATCCAGGTGGGGAACAAGTCACCAGGACTGGGTGAGGCCCAGATGGGGACCAGATTCACCGGTCCAGGTGAGGCCCAGGTGGTGACCAGAGACCAAGGGTCGGGAGACGACAGGTAAGGACCAGATACACCAGGTCCAAGAGGCCCACGAGGGGACCTGTGTCCCAGGTACGGGTGAGGCACGTGGCAACGACACTCACCAGGTCTAGGAGAGGCCATCCTTTGCGCCATGCAGAGGAACCCTGTCCCGATGATGCCCATGTAGGAACCAGAGTACCAGGTCCAGGTGATGCCAACCTGCAGGCCATGCAGAGGAACCATGTCCCGATGATGCCAGGTAGGCCAGAGTCACCAGGTCCAGAAGGCGCAGGTGGGAGCATATTCACTAGGACCCTGTGAGGCCCAGATGCGGACCAGAGTCACCAGGTCTACTTGAGGCCTAGAGGGGGGTACCAGATTCACCTGGTCTAGGTGACATCCTGATGGGGACCAGAGTCACCATGTCAGCCTCCCCTGGACATGATGACTCTGGGCCAGGTCCTGGTGAGGCCCAGGGTGGTGGTACCAGAGACATGAGGTCCAGGTGAGGTCCCGATGGGAACACAGTCACCAGGTCAGGTGAGGCCATGCTTAGGATCAGAGTCACCAGTTACAGGTGAGGCCCATGTGGAGCGACAGTCACCTGGTACAGAAGAGGCCAAAGTCAGGATCAGACTTACCAGGTCAGGTCAGTCCCAGTGGGGAATAGAGTAACTATGTCCCCATGATGCCCAGGTAGAACCAGAGTCACTAGTTCCAGAAGAGGCGCAGGTGGGGGCATGTTCACTAGGTCCCGGTGAGGCCCAATTGAGGACCAGAGTCACCAGATCTGGTTGAGTCCTCGAGTACCAGAAACACCTGGTCCTGGTGACATCCAGAAGGGGACCAGAGTCACCAGGTCAGGGTGGAGGCCCAGAGAGGCCTAGAGTCATCATTTCCAGGGAGGCTCCGGTGAAGAAGTCAATCACCAGGTACCAATGATGCCCAGGTGAGGACCAGAGTCACCAGGTATGGGTGACGCGCAGATAGGATCAGAGTCACCAGGTCCAGGTGAGGCCAAGAAACTCCACCGCAATCAGGTCCAGGTGGGAACAAAGACACAAGGACGGGTGAGCCCCAGATGGGGACCAGATTCACCAGGTCCAGGGGAGGCCCAGGTGGTGACCAGACTCCCCGGGTCTAGGAGAGGACCAGGTAAGGTCCAGATTCACCAGGACCAAGAGACCCAGTGGGGGACCTGAGTCACCAGGTATGGGTGAGGCCCAGGGACAACCCCACTCACCAGGTCCACGTGAGGCCAGCCTGCACGCCAGAGTCACTAGATCCAGGTGAGGCCCTGTGGGGACCGGAGTCACCAAGTAAATCTGAGTCTACAAGAACACTACAGTCACCAGGTCAGGTGTGGTTCATGTGGGAAAGAGTCACCAGGTCCAGGTGAGAACCTGGTGGGGACCACAGTCACCAGGTCCAGATTGAGGCCTAGGTGGGGGGACCAGAGTCATCGGGACCAGTTGAGACCAAAGTGTGGAGCAAAGTTTTCATGTCCAGGTGACGCCCAGTGGGGAACAGAGTAACCATGTCCCATTGATGCAGATGGGAAAAGAGTCACAAGGTCCAGATGAGGCCTAAGTGAGGAGATTCACCAGGTCCTGTTCAGGCCAGGTTTAGGACCAGTGTCCCCAGCTCCGGGTGAGTCCCAGAGGGGGCCAGAGTCACCCGGTTCTGGTGATATCCAGGTGGGGACCAGAGTCACCACGTCAGGGTGAGGCCCAGTGGGGGACGAGAATCACTAGGTCCAGGTGAGGCCCCGATGTGGAACTAGAAACAGGTGCCATGATGCCCATCTGAGGACCTGAGTCACCAAGTCCAAGTGAGTCCCTGTGGGAACCAGTGAACTCCTCCAGGTGAGGCCCAGGTGGGACCACAGTCACCAGGTCCAGGTGAGGCCCAGGTATATAAGAGATTATCCAGGTCCCAATGATGCCCAGTTAAGGACCAGAGTCACAGGTCCAGGAGAGTCCCAAAAATGGTCAGAGTCATTGTGTTCCAGGTGACGCCAGATGGAGACCACAGGAACCAGGTCCAGGAGAGCCGCATATGGGAACCAGAGCCACCAGATCCAGGTGAGGTCCAGGTGGGACCACAGTCACAAGGTCCAGGTGAGGCGCAGGTGGCAACAAGATTCACCAAGTCCAGGTGAGGCCCAGGTGGCGACCAGTCACCAGATCCAGGTGCGGACCAGTAAGGACCAGATTCACCAGGCCATGTGAAGCTCAAGTGGTGACCAGATTTACCAGGTAAGGGTGAGTCCAGAGGGGGAATCAGAGTAACCAGTTTAGTTTGAGGCCACAGAATGGGACCAGAGGTCCCTGGTCAAAGTGAGGCCCAGGTGTTGGAATAGAGTATCCATGTCCCAATGATGCCTGGGTGGGACCAGCGTCACTAGGGCCATGCAGGCCCAGATGGGGAACAGAATCACTAGGTCCTGTTGAGGCATAGAATAAGACCAGATTAGGGATCCCTGGGTGCGCAGCTGTTTGGCGCCTGCCTTTGCCCAGGCGCGATCCTGGAGACCCGGGATCGAATCCCACATCGGGCTCCCGCTGCATGGAGCCTGCTTCTCCCTCTGCCTGTGTCTCTGCCTCTCTCTCTCTGTGACTATCATAAATAAAAAATTTAAAAAAATTAAAAAAAAAGACCAGATTCACCAGTAATCAGGGTGACCCTTGTGGGAACAAGAGCCACTACATACACAGCTGAGTCCCAGGTCCATGTGAGGCCAAGGGAGGACCAGATTATCAGGTGAATTGAGGCAGAGCTGGGGACAAGTGTCACCAGGTCTGGGTGCGGCATAGGTGGGGAAAGATTCAGCAGTTTCTGAGTTAGGTCAAAGTGGGGACGAGAGACACCAGTTCCAGGTGAGGCCAAAGTGAGGACCAGAGTCACCAGATCCAGATGAGTTCCATGTTGGAAAGAGTCACGAGGTCCAGGATAGGTACAGGTGGGGGCCAGAGTCACCAGATCCATGTGAAGTCCAGGTGGTGACCAGAGTCACCAGATCCAGGTGAAGCCCAGGTGGGGACCAGAGTCTCTAGTTGCAGATGAGGCCCAGGTGAGGACCAGAGTTACCAGGTACACGTGAGGCCCCGGGGGGGATCAGAGGCAACAGGTCCATGTGAGGCCGGCTTGGGGTCCATGGTCCACAGTTCTACTTGAGGCCCAGGTGTGGAACACAGTAAGCAGGTCCAAGTGAGTCCCTGGTGGTGACAAGAGTCACCACGTCCAGGTGAGCCCCAGGTGGGGACCAGGATCACCAGGTAGAGGGGAGGCCTTTGAAAGAACCAGAGTCAACAGTTCGAGGTAAGGCGCAGGTTGCAACCAGGGTCAACAGGTCCAAGTCAGGCAAAAGTGGGGTTCACAGTCACTAGGGCACAGTTACCGGGTCCCAATTTTGCCCAGTTGAGTACCATGGTCAACACGGCCAGGAGAGGCCCAGATAGGGACCGGAGTCCCCAAATCCAGGTAAGCCCAGGTTGGGACCACAGTCACCAGATTCAGGATAGTCTCAGGTGCAGACCAGAATCACAAGGTCCAGGTGAGGTGCAGGTGGCAACCACACTCACCAGGTCCCGGTGAGGCCCTGATGGGGACCAGAGTCACGAGGTACATGAGAAGCTAGAAACTCTCCAGCCACCAGGTCCCCATGATATGTCCATGTGGGAATGAGTATCACCAGTTACAGGTTACTACCAGGTTGGGCTTTGACTCACCATGTCCAGGTGAGACCCATGTGGGAACCAGTGTCACCATGTCCAGGTGTGGCCCAGGTGAAGACCAGAGTCAATAGGTCCAGCTGAGTCACTGTTAGTGAACAGTGTAACCATATCCTGATGCTACCCAGGTGGGTACCAGAGACACCAGGTCCTGGTGACGCCCAGGTGGGACCAGAGTCATGAGGTCCAGTTGAGGTCCAGTTGTGGAACACAGTCACCGGGTCCCAATTTTGCCCAGTTGAGGACCATGGTCAACAGGGCCAGGTGAGGCCCAGATGGGGACCGGAGTCCCCAAATCCAGGTGAATCCCAGGTGGGGACCACAGTCACCAGATCCACAGTAGTCTCACGTGCAGACCAGGATCATCAGGTCCAGGTGAGGTGCAGGTGGAAACCACACTCACCAGCTCCTGCTGAATAGAGTAACCATGTCCCGATGATGCCCAGGTAGAACCAGAGTCACCAGGTCCAGATGAGGCACAGGTGGGGAGCATGTTCACTAGGTTCCCGTAGGCCCAGTTGAGGACCAGAGTCACCAGGTCAAGTTGAGGCCTAGAGGGGTACCAGATTCACCTGGTCTAGGTGACATCCAGATGGAGACCAGAGTCACCATGTCAGGCTGAGGCCCAGAGGGGATCCAGAGTCATCATATCCAGGTGACGCTCAGGTGTGTAACAAAGTATCCAGGTCATAATGGTCCACAGGTGAGGACCAGAGTCATCAGATCTGGGTGAGACCCAGTTAGGGTCAGAGTCACCAGTTCAAGGTGAGGCCAAGAAGGAGTCCACAGCAATCAGGCCCAGGTGGGGAACTAAGTCACCAGGACTGGGTGAGGGCCAGAGGGGGACCAGATTCACAGGCCCAGGTGATTCCCAGGTGGTGACCAGAGTTACCAGTTCCGGGTGAGGACCAGGTAAGGACCAGATTCACCAGGTCCAAGTGAGGCCCACGTGGGACCTGTGTCACCAGGTATGGGTGAGGCAAGGTGGCAACCCCACTCACCAGGTCCAGGTGAGCGCAACCTGCAGGCCATGCAGAGGAACCTAGTCCCGATGATGCCCAGGTTGGGACTAGAGTTACCAGGTCCAGGTGAGGCCAACCTACAGGCCATGCAGTGGAACCATGTCCCGATGATGCCCAGGTAGGGACCAGAGTTACCAGTTCCAGGTGAGGCCAACCTGCAGGTCATGCAGTGGAGACATGTCCCGATGATGCCCAGGAAGGGACAAGAGTAACCAGGTCCAAATGAGCCCCAGATGTTATGTATTCACTATGTCCAGGTGAGGCCCAGTTGAGGACCAGAGTCACCAGATCTGGATGAGGCCTAGAGGGGTACCAGAATCACCTGGTCCAGGTGACATACAGATGGGGACCAGAATCACCAGGTCAGGGTGAGGCCCGAGAGGCTCCAGAGTCATCATGTTCAGGTGAGGCTCAGGTCTGGAACACAGTGTCCAGGTCATAATGGTCCATATGTGAGGACCAGAGTGACCAGATCTGGTTGACGCGCAGATAGGATCAGAGTCACCATTTCCAGGTGAGGCCAAGAAAGAGTCCACAGCAATCAGGTCCAGGTGGGGAACACAGTCACCAGGACTGGGTGAGGCCCAGATTGGGGACCAGATTCACACGTCCAGGTGAGGCCCCAGGTGGTGTCCAGAGTCCCCGGGTCTGGGAGTGGACCAGGTAAGGACCAGATTCACCAGGTCCAAGAGGCCCACGTGGGGAACTGAATCACCAGGTATGGGGTGGCAACCCCACTCACCAGGTCCAGGTGAGGCCAACCTTCAGGCCAGAGTCACCAGATCCACGTGAGGCCCTAGTGGGGACCGGAGTCACCGGGTAAATGTCCGTCTACAAGAACACCACAGTCCAGGTCCAGGTGTGGTTCATGTGGGAACGAGAGTCACCAGGTCCAGGTGAGAACCAGGTGGGGACCAGAGTCACCAGGTCCAGATAGAGGCGTAGGTGGGGGGACCAGAGTCATCAGGACCAGTTGAGGTCAAAGTGTGGAGCAAAGTTATCATGTCCAGGTGAGGCCCAGGTGGGGAACAGAGTAACCATGTCCCATTGATGCCAGGTGGGAAAAGAGTCACAAGGTCCCGGTGAGGCGCAGGTGGCAACAAGATTCACCAAGTCCAGGTGAGGCCCAGGTGGCGACCAGTCACCAGATCCATGTGCGGACCAGCTAAGGACCAGATTCACTAGGCCCAAGTGAAGCCCAAGGGGTGACCAGATATACCAGGTAAGGGTGAGGCCCAGAAGGGGAACCAGAGTAACCAGTTTAGTTTGAGGCCCAGATGGGACCAGAGGTCCCTGGTCAAAGATAGGCCCAGTGTGGCATAGAGTATCCAGGTCCCAATGACGCCCAGGTGAGGACCAGAGTCACCAGGTCTGGGTAATGCGCAGATAGGATCAGAGTCACCAGTTCCAGGTGAGGCCAAGAAAGAGTCCACAGCAATCAGATCCAGGTGGGGAACAAAGTCACCAGGACTCGGTGAGGCCCAGATGGGGACCAGATTGACCAGGTCCAGGTGAGGCCCAGGTGGTGACCAGAGACCACGGGTCTGGGAGATGACCAGGTAAGGACCAGATTCACCAGGTCCAAGAGGCCCACGAGGGGACCTGTGTCCCCAGGTACGGGCGAGGCACAGGTGGCAACCACACTCACCAGGTCCAGGAGAGGCCATCCTTCGAGCCATGCAGATTAACCCTGTCCCGATGATGCCCATGTAGGAACCAGAGTTACCACGTCCAGGTGAGGCCAACCTGCAGGCCATGCAGTGGAACCATGCCCTGATGATGTCCAGGTAGGGACCAGGGTTACCAGGTCCAGGTGAGGCCAACCTGCAGGCGATGCAGTGGAACCGTGTCCCGATGACGCCCAGGTAGGGACCAGAATCACCAGGTCCAATGAGGCCCAGATGGAGCATATTCACTAGGTCCAGGTGTGGTCCAGTGGAGGACCAGAGTCACAAGACCCTGTTGAGGCCTAGAGGGGTACAAGAATCACCTGGTCCAGGTGACATCCAGATGGGGACCAGAGTCACCAGGTTAGGATGAGGCCCAGAGAGGTTCCAGAGTCATCATGTCCAGGTGAGGCTCAGGTGTGGAACAGAGTCACCAGGTACCAAAGATGCCCAGGTGAGGACCAGAGTCACCAGGTCTGGGTGACGGGCAGATAGGATCAGAGTCACCTGTTCCAGGTGAGGCCAAAAAAGAGTCCACAGCAATCAGGCCCAGGTGGGGAACAAAGTCACCAGGACAGGGTGAGGCCCAGATTGGGACCAGATTCACCAGGCCCAGGTTATTCCCAGGTGGTGACCAGACATACCAGTTCCGGGTGACGACCAGGTAAGGACCAGATTCACCTGGTCCAAATGAGGCCCACGTGGGGACCTGAGTCACCAGGAATTGGTGAGGCCAGGTGGCAAGGCACCCCAGGTCCAGGTGAGGCCAACCTGCAGGCCATGCAGAGGAACCATGTCCCGATGATACCCAGGTAAGGACGAGAGTTACAACATCCAGGTGAGGCCAACCTGCAGGCAATGCTGTGGAACCATGTCCCGATGATGCCCAGTTAGGGACTAGAGTCACCAGGTCAGGGAGAGGCCCAGAGAGGTTCCAGAGTCATCATGTCCAGGTGAGGCTCAGGTGAGGAACAGAGTCACCAGGTACCAATGATGCCCAGGTGAGGGCCAGAGTCACCAGATCTGGGTGACGCGCAGATAGGTTCAGAGTCACCAGTTCCAGGTGAGGCCAAGAAAGAGTCCACAGCAATCGGGTCCAGGTGGGGAACAAAGTCACCAGTACTGGGTGAGGCCTAGATGGGGACCAGATTCACCACATCAGGGTGAGGCCCAGAGTGGGACGAGAATCACTAGGTCCATGTGAGGCCCCGATGTGGAAGTGAGAAACCAGGTCCCATCATGCCCATATGAGATCTGAGTCACCAGGTCCAGGTGAGCTCCCTGTGGGAACCAGTCACCTCGTCCAGGTGAGGCTCAGGTGGGACCACAGTCACCGGTCCAGGTGAGACCCAGGTATATAACAGTATCCAGCTCCCAGTGATGCCCAAGTAAGGACCAGAGTCAACAGGTACAAGAGAGGCCCAAATATTGTTTAGAGTCATTGTGTTCCAAGTGAGGCCAGATGGAGACCACAGGAACCAGGTCCAGGAGAGCCCCATATGGGAACCAGAGCCACCAGATCCAGGTGAGGTCCAGGTGGGCCCACAGTCACAAGGTCCAGGTGAGGCACAGGTGGCAACAGGATTCACCAAGTCCAGGTGAGGCCCAGGTGGCGACCAGTCACCAGATCAGGTGCGGACCAGCTAAGGACCAGATTCACCAGACCCTAGTGAAGCCCAAGGGGTGACCAGAGTCACCAGGTAGGGGTGAGGCCCACAGTAAACCAGAGTAACCAGTTTAGTTTGAGGCCCAGAATGGGACCAGGTCCCTGGTGAAAGTGAGGCACAGGTGTGGAATAGAGTATCCAGGGTGAGGATCATTGGGTCCATCACTCAATGATGCCTGGGTGAGGACCAGAGGCACTAGGGCCATGCAGGCCCAGATGGGGAACAGAATCACTACGTCCTGGTGAGGCATAGAATAAGACCACAGTCAGCAGTATCAGGTGTGCCCCTTGTGGGAACCAGAGCCACTCTATCCAGCTGAGTCCCAGGTACATGTGAGGCACACGTGAGGACCAGATTCATCAGGTCGAATTGAGGCATAGCTAGGGACAAGAGTCACCAGGTCTGGGTGCGGCCTAGTTGGGGCAAGATTCAGCAGTTCTGAGTTAGGTCAAAGTGGGGATGAGAGACACCAAGTCCAGGTGAGGCCAAACTGAGGACCAGAGTCACCAGATCCACATGAGGTCCATGTTGGAAAGGAGTCACCAGGTCCAGGAGAGGTCCTGGTGGGGACCAGAGTCACTAGGTCCAGATGAGGCCCAGGTGAGGACCAGAGTTACCAGGTACACGTGAGGCCCCGGTGGGGATCAGAGGCAACATGTCCATGTGAGGCTGGCTTGGGGACCATGGTCAACAGGTCTACTTGAGGCCCAGGTGTGGAACACAGTAAGCAGGTTCCGGTGAGGGCACGGTGGTGACAAGAGTCACCAAGTCCAGGTGAGTCCCAGGTGGGGACCAGGATCAACAGGTCTAGGGGAGGCCCTTGAAAGAACCAGAGTCAACAGTTCGAGGTCAGGCGCAGGTGGCAACCAGGGTCAGCAGGTCCAAGTCAGGCCAAAGTGGGGTTCACAGTCACTAGGACATGGTGACACCCAGAGGGGGACCAGAGTCACTTGGTCCAGGTGAGGCCACTTGTGGAACACAGTCACCGGGTCCCAATTTTGCCCAGTTGAGGAAAACCCCACTCACCAGGTCCAGGTGAGGCCAACGTGCAGGCCATGCCGTGATACCATATCCCGATGATGCCCAGGTACGGGCTAGAGTCACCAGGTCCAAATGAGGCCCAGATGGGGTATATTCACTAGGTCCAGGTGAGGCCCAGTTGAGGACCAGAGTCACCAGATCACCTTGAGCCCTAGAGGTGTACCAGAATCACCTGGTCCAGGTGATATCCAGATGGGGACCAGAATCACCAGGTCAGAGTGAGTCCCAGAGAGGTTCCAGAGTCATCATGTCCCGGTGAGGCTCAGGTGTGGAACAGACTAACCAGGTATCAATGATGCCCAGGTGAGGACCAGAGTCACCAGATCTGGGTGAGGCCCAGTTAGGATCAGAGTCACCAGTTCCAGGTGAGGCCAAGAAGGAGTCCACAGCAATCAGGTCCAGGTGGGGAACAAAGTCACCAGGACTGAGTGAGGACCAGGTAAGGACCAGATTCACCAGGCCCAGGTGATTCCCAGGTGGGGACCTGTGTTACCAGGTAAGGGTGAGGCCCAGGTGACCCCACTCACCAGGTCCAGGTGAGGCCAACCTGCAGGCCATGCAGAGGAACCATGTCCCGATAATGCCCAGGTAGGGAACAGAGTTACCAGGTCCAGGTGAGGCCAATATGCAGGCCATGCAGTGGAACCATGTCCCGATGATGCCCAGGTAGGGACCAGAGTCACCAGGTCCAAATGAGACCCAGATGGAGAATATTCACTAGGTCCAGTGAGGCCCAGTTGAGGACCACTGTCACCAGATCTGGTTGAGGCTTAGAGGGGTACCAGAATCACCTGGTCCAGGTGACATCCAGATGGGGACCAGAGGCATCAGTTCAGGGAGAGGCCCAGAGTGTTTCCAGAGTCATCATGTCCAGGTTAGGCTCAGGTGGAACAGAGTCACCAGGTACCAATGATGCACAGGTGAGGCCCAGAGTCACCAGATCTGGGTGACGCGCAGATAGGATCAGAGTCACCAGTTCCAGGTGAGGCCAAGAAAGAGTCCACAGCAATGAGGTCCACGTGGGGAACAAAGTCACCAGGACTGGGTGAGGCCCAGATGGGACCAGATTCACCAGGTCCAGGTGAGGCCCAGGTCGTGACCAGAGTCCCCGGGTCTGGGAGAGGACCAGGTAAGGACCAGATTCACCAGGTCCAAGAGACCAATGTGAGGACATGAATCACCAGGTGTGGGTGAGGCCCAGGTGGCAACCCCACTCACCAGGTCCAAGTGAGGCCAACCTGCAGGCCAGAGTCACCAGATGCAGGTGAGGCCCTTGTGGGTACCGGACTCCCCAGGTAAATGTGAGTCTACAAGAACACCACAGTCACCAGGTCCAGGTGTGATTCATTTGGGAACGAGAGTCACCAGGTCCAGGTGAGTCCCAGGTGGGGACCACAGTCACCAGTCCTGATTGAGGCCTAGGTGGAGGGACCAAGTCATCAGGACCAGATGAGGCCAAAGTGCGGAGCAAAGTTATCAGTCCAGGTGAGGCTCAGGGGAACAGAGTATCCAGGTCTAGTGGTCCACAGGTGAGGACAAGAGTCACCAGATCTGGGTGAGGCCCAGTTAGGATCAGAGTCACCAGTTCCAGGTGAGGCCCAAAAGGATCCACAGCAATCAGGTCCAGGTGGGGAACAAAGTCACCAGGACTGGGTCAGGCCAGATGGCGACAGATTATCCAGGTCCAGGGGATTCCCAGGTGGTGACCAGAATTACCATATTCACCAGGTCCAGGAGGCCCACTTGGGGACCTGAGTCACCAGGTATGGTTGACGCCCAGGTGGCAACCCCACTCACCAGGTCCAGGTGAGGCCAACCTGCAGGCCAGAGTCACCTGATCCAGGTGAGGCCCTAGTGGGGACCGAGTCACCAGGTAAATGTGAGTCTACAAGACACCACAGTCACCAGGTCCAGATTGAGGCCTAGGTCAGGGGACCAGAGTCATCAGGACCATGTGAGGCCAAAGTGTGGAGCAAAATTATCATGTCCAGGTGAGGCCCAGGTAGGGAACAGAGTAACCATGTCCCTTTGATGCCAGGTGGGAAAAGAGTCACAAGTTCCAGACGAGCCTATGTGAAGAGTAGATTCATCAGGTCCTGTTGAGGCCCAGTTGAGGACCAGTGTCCACAGCTCCGGAGAGTCTCAGAGGGGGACCAGAGTCACCCGGTTCTGGTGATATCCAGGTGGGGACCAGAGTCACCACGTCAGGATGAGGCCCAGAGGGTGACGAGTACACTAGCTCCAGGTGAGGCCCGATGTGGAACTGAGAAACCAGGTACCATGATGCCCATATGAGGACCTGAGTCACCAGGTCCATGTGAGGTTCTGTGGGAACCAGTCACCTCGTCCAGGTGAGGCCCAGGTGGGACCACAGTCACCAGGTCCAGGTGAGGCCCAGGTATATAAGAGAGTATCGAGGTCCCAATGATGCCCAGGTAAGGACCAGAGTCAACAGGTCCAGGAGAGGCCCAAATACGGATCAGCGTCATTGTGTTCCAGGTGAGGTCAGATGGAGACCACAGGAACCAGGTCCAGGAGAGCCCCATATGGGAACCAGAGCCACGAGATCCAGGTGAGGTCCAGGTGGGACCACAGTCACAAGATCAGGTGAGGCGCAGGTGGCAACAGGATTCAACAAGTCCAGGTGATGCCTAGGTGGCGACCAGTCACCACATCCAGGCGCGGACCAGCTAAGGACCAGATTCACCAGGCCGAAGTGAAGCCCAAAGGGTGACCAAGTCACCAGGTTAGGGTGAGCCCCAGAGGGGGAACCAGAGTAACCTGTTTAGTTTGAGGCTCAGAATTGAACCAGAGTCCCTGGTCAAAGTGAGGCCCAGGTGTGTAATAGCGTATCCAGGGTGAGGATCATTGGGTCCATCACCCAATGATGCCTGGGAGAGGACCAGAGTCACTGGGGCCATGCAGGCCCAGATGGGGAACAGAATCACTAGGTCCTGGTGAGGCATACAATAAGACCACAGTCCAGTATCAGCTGAGCCCCTTGCGGGAACCAGAGCCACTGTATCCAGCTGAGTCCCAGGTCCAGGTGAGGCTCCCGTGAGGACCAGATTCATTAGGTCGAATTGAGGCATAGCTGGGGACAAAAGTCACCAGGTCTGGGTGCTTCCTAAGTTGGGCTAGATTCAGCAGTTCTGAGTTAGGTCAAAGTGGACGAGAGACGCCAGTTCCAGGTGAGGCCAAACTGAGTACCAGAGTCACCAGATCCATGTGAGGTCCATGTTTGAAAGAAAGTCACCAGGTCCGGGAGAGGTCCAGGTGGGGACCAGAGTCACCAGTTCCAGGTGAGGCCAAGAAGGAGTCCACAGAAATCAGGTCCAGGTGGGGAACAAATCACCAGGACTGGGTGAGACCTAGATGGGGACCAGATACACAAGATCCAGGTGATATCCAGGTGGTGACCAGACTACCAGTTCCGGGTGAGGACCAGGTAAGGACAAGATTCACCAGGTCCAAGTGAGGCCCACGTGGGGACCTGTGTCACCAGGCATAGGTGAGGCCCAGGTGGCAACCCCACTGACCAGGTCCAGGTGAGGCCAACCTGCAGGCCGTGCAGAGGAACCATGTCCCGATGATGACCATGTAGGGACCAGACTTACCAGGTCCAAGTGAGGCCAACCTGCAGGCCATGCAGTGGAACCATGTCCCGATGATGCCCAGGTAGGGACCAGAGTCACCAGGTCCAAAAGAGGCCCAGATGGTGCATATTCACTAGGTCCAAGTGAGGCCCAGTTGAGGACCAGTGTCACCAGATCTGGTTGAGGCCTAGAAGGGTACCAGAATCACCTGGTCCAGGTGACATCCAGATGGGGACCACAGTCACCAGGTCAGGGTTGTCCCAGAGAGGTTCCAGAGTCATCATGTCCAGGTGAGGCTCAGGTGTGGAAGAGAGTCACCAGGTCCCAATGATGCTCAGGTGAGGACCAGAGTCACCAGGTCTGGGTGACGCGCAGATAGGATCAGAGTCACCAGATCTTGTTGAGGCCTAGAGGGGTAACAGATTCACCAGGTCCAGGTGAGGCACAGGTGGTGACCAGAGTCCCCGTTCTGGGAAAGGACCAGGTAAGGACCAGATTCACTAGGTCCAAGAGGCCCACGTGGACCTCAGTCACCAGGTATGGGTGAGGCCCAGGTGGCAATAACACTCACCAGGTCCTGGTGAGGCCAACCTGCAGGCCATGCAGAGGAACCATGTCCCGGTGATGCTCAGGTAGGGACCAGATTTACCAGGTCCAGTTGAGGCCAATCTGCAGGCGATGCAGTGGAACCTATCCCGATGATGCCCAGGTAGGGACCAGAGTCACCAGGTCCATATAAGGCCCAGATGGAGCATATTCACTAGGTCCAGGTGAGGCCCAGTTGAGGACCAGTTTCACCATATCTACTTGAGTCTTAGAAGGGTACCAGAATCACCTGGTCCAGGTGATATCCAGATGGGGACGAGAGTCACCAGGTCAGGGGGAGGCCCAGAGTGGTTCCAGAGTCATCGGGTCCAGGTGAGGCTCAGGTGTGGAAGAGAGTCACCAGGTACCAAAGATGCCCAGGTGAGGACCAGAGTCACCAGATCTGGGTGAGGCGCAGATAGGATCAGAGTCACCAGTTGCAGGTGAGGCCAAGAAAGAGTTCACAGCAATCAGGTCCAGGTGGGGAACAAAGTCACCAGACCAGGGTGAGACCCAGATGGGGACCAGATTCACCATGTCCAGGTGAGGCCCAGGTGGGGATAGAGTCCCCGGGTCTCGGAAAGGACCAGGTAACGACCAGATTCACCAGGTCCAAGAGGCTCACGTGGGGACCTGAGTCACCAGCTATGTGTGAGGCCTAGGTGGCAAACCCTCTCACCAGGTCTAGGTGAGGCCAACTGGCGGGCCAGAGTCACCAGATCCAGTGAGGCCCTAGTGGGGACTGGAGTCACCAGGTACATGTGAGTATACAAGAACACCACAGTCACCAGGTCCAGGTGTGGTTCATCTGGTGAAGTGAAGCCCAAAGGGTGACCAGAGTTACCAGGTAAGGGTGAGGCCCAAAGGGGAACCAGTAACTAGTTTAGTTTGAGTCCCAGAATGGGACGAGAGGTCCATAGTCAATGTGAGGCACAGGTGTGGAATAGAGTATCCAGGTCCTAATGATTCCTGGGTGAGGACCAGAGTCACTAGGGCCATGCAGGCCCAGATGGGAACAGAATCGCTAGGACCAGGTGAGGCATAGAATAAGACCACAGTCAGCTATATCAGGTGAGCCCCTTGTGGGAACCAAGCCACTCTATCAAGCTGAGTCCCAGGTCCATGTGAGGCCCACGTGAGGAGCAGATTCATCAGGTCGAATTGAGGCATAGCTGGGGACAAGAGTCACCAAGTCTGGGTGCGGCCGAGGTGGGGCAAGATTCAGCAGTTCTGAGTTAGGTCAAAGTGGGGACGAGAGATGCCAGATCCAGATGAGGCCAAACTGAGGACCAGAGTCACCAGATGCAGGTCAGGTCCAGGTGTGGACCAGAGTCAGAAGATCCAGGTGAAGTCCAGGTGGGGACCAGAGTCACCAGATCCAGGTGAAGCCCAGGTAGGGACCAGAGTCGCTAGGTCCAGATGAGACCCAGATGAGGACCAGAGTTACCAGGTACCGTGAAGCCCCGGTGGGATCAGAGGCAACATGTCCATGTGAGGCTGGCTTGGGGACCATGGTCAACAGGTCTACTTGAGGCCCAGGTGTGGAACACCGTAAGCAGGTCCAGGTGAGTCCCGGTGGTGACAAGAGTCACCAGGTCCAGGTGGCCCATGGGGACCAGGATCACCAGTCCAGGGGAGGCCATTGAAAGAACCAGAGTCAACAGTTCGAGGTCAGTCGCAGGTGGCAACCAGGTCAGCAGGTCCAAGTCAGGCCAAAGTGGGGTTCACAGTCACTAGGGCACGGTGACACCCAGAGGGGGACCAGAGTCACCTGGTCCAGGTGAGGTCCAGTTGTGGAACACAGTCACCGGGTCCCAATTTTGCCAGTTGAGGACCATGGTCAACAGGGCCAGGTGAGGCCCAGATGGGATGGAGCCCAAATCAGGTGAAGCCAGGTGGGGACCACAGTCACAGATCCAGGATAGTCTCAGGCAGACCAGATCACCAGGTCCAGGTGAGGTGCAGGTGGCAACCACACTCACAGGTACCGGTGAGGCCCTGGTGGGACCAGAGTCACGAGGTACATGAGAAGCTAGAAACAATGCAGCCACCAGATCCACGTGATGTCCACGTGGGAACGAGAATCACCAGTTACAGTGAGGACCTGGTGGGATCTGACACATGTCCAGTGAGACCCAGGTGGAACCAGTGCCACCATGTCCAGGTGTGGCCCAGGTGAAGACCAGAGTTAATAGGTCCGCTGGGTCACTGTTAGTGAACAGTGTAACCATATCCTGATGCTACCCGGTGGGTACCAGACACCAGGTCCTGGTGAGGCCCAGGTGGGACCAGAGACATGAGGTCCAGGTGAGGTCCCGATGGGAACCACAGTCACCAGGTCAGGTGAGGCCATGCTTAGGATCAGAGTACCAGTTACAGGTGAGGCCCAGGGGAGCCAGAGTCACCTGTAGAAGAGGCCAAAGTCAGGACAGAGTTACCAGGATCAGTTCAGTCCCAGTGGGAATAGAGTAACCATTCCTGATGATGCCCTGGTAAACCAGAGTCACCAGGTCAGATGAGGCGCAGGTGGGGAGTATGTTCACTATGTCCCGTGAGGCCCAGTGAGGACTAGATCCCCAGTCAAGTTGAGGCCTAGAGGGTACCAGATTCACCTGGTCTAGGTGACATCCAGATGGGGACCAGAGTCACCATGTCAGGCTGAGGCCCAGAGGGGATCCAGAGTCATCAAGTCCAGGTGAGGCTCAGGTGTGGAACAGTATCCAGGTCATAAAATCCACAGGTGAGGACAGAATCAAGATCTGGGTGAGGTCCAGTTAGGATCAGAGTCAGCAGTTCCAGGTGAGGCCAAGAAGGAGTCCACAGCAATCAGGTCCAGGTTGGGAACAAAGTCACCAGACTGGGTGAGGCCCAGATGGGGACCAGATTCACCAGGTCCAGGTGATTCCCAGGTGGTGACCAGAGTTACCAGTTCCAGGTGACACCAGGTAAGGACCAGATTCACCAGGTCCAAGTGAGGCCCGTGGGGACTTGTGTCTCCTAGTATGGGTGAGGCCCAGGTGAAACCCACTCACCAGGTCCAGGTGAGGCCAACGTGCAGGCCATGCAGTGGAACCATGTCCCAATGATGCCCAGTAGGGACAGACTTACCAGGTCCAGGTGAGGCCAACCTTTGGGACCTGCTGAGGAAACGTGTCCCGATGATGCCCATGTAGGGACCAGAGACACCAGGTCCAAATGAGGCCCAGATGGAGCATATTCACTAGGTCCAGGTGAGGCCCAGTTGAGGACCAGAATCACCAGATCTGGTTGAGCCCTAGAGGGATACCAGAATCACCTGGTCCAGGTGACATCCAGATGGGGACCAGAGTCACCAGGTCAGAGTGAGGCCCAGAGAGGTTCAAGAGTCATCATGTTCAGGAAGGCTCAGGTGTGGAACAGAGTCACCACGTACCAAGGATGCCCAGGTGAGGACCAGAGTCACCAGGTCTGGGTGACGCCCAGATAGGATCAGAGTCACCAGTTCCAGGTGAGGCCAAGAAAAAGTCCACAGCAATCAGGTCCAGGTGGGGAACAAAGTCACCAGGACTGGGTGTGGCCCAGGTGGGGACCAGATTCACCAGGTCCAGGTGAGGCCCAGTGGTACCAGAGTCCCCGGGTATGGGAGAGGACCAGGTAAGGACCAGATTCACCACGTCCAAGAGGTCCACGTGGGGACCTGAGTCACCAGGTATGGGTGAGGCCCAGGTGGCAACCCCACTCACCAGGTCCAGGTGAGGCCAACCAGCAGGCCAGAGTTACCAAATCCAGGAGAGGCCCTAGTGAGGACCAGAGTCACCAGGTAAAAGTGAGTCTACAAGAACACCACAGTCACCAGGTCCAGGTGTGATGCATGTGGGAACGAGAGTCACCAGGTCCAGGTAGGCCAAACTGAGGACCAGAGTCACCAGATCCAGGTGAGGTCCATGTTGGAAAGGAGTCACCAGGTCCAGGAGAGGTCCAGGTGGGGACCAGAGTCACCAGATCCAGGTGAAGTCCAGGTGGGACCAGAGTCACCAGATCCAGGTGAAGCCCAGGTGGGGACCAGAGTCACTAAGTCCAGATGAGGTCAAGGTGGGGACCAGAGATACCAGGTACAAGTGAGGCCCGGTGGGAGCAGTGTCAACAGGTCCATGTGAGGCCGTCCTGGGGAACATGGTCAACAGGTCTACTTGAGGCCCAGGTGTGGAACACAGTAAGCAGGTCCAGGAGAGTCCCCGATGGTGACAATGTCACCACGTCCAAGTGAGACCCAGGTGGGGACCAGGATGACCAGGTCGAGGGGAGGCCTTTGAAAAACCAGAGTCTACAGTTTGAGGTCAGGCGCAGGAGGCAACCAGTATCAGCAGGACCAAGACAGGCCATAGAGGGGGTTCACAGTCACTAGGGAACGTGAGACCCAGAGGGGGACCAGAGTCACCTGGTCCAGGTGAGGTCCAGTTGTGGAACACAGTCACCGGGTTCCAATTTTGCCCAGTTGAGGACCATGGTCAACAGGGCCAGGTGAAGCCCAGATGGAGACCGGAGTCCCCAAATCCAAGTGAAGCTCAGGTGGGGACCAGAGTCACCAGATCTGGGTAGTCTCAGGTGTAGACCAGAATCACCAGGTCCAGGTGAGGTGCAGGAGGCAACCACACTCACCAGGTCCCGGTGAGGCCCTGCTGGGGACCAGAGTCACGATGTATATGAGAAGCTAGAAACACTGCAGCCACAAGGTCCACATTATGTCCATGTGGGAATGAAAATCACCAGTTACAGGTGAGGACCAGGTGGGGATCCGACTCACCATGTCCAGGTGAGTCCCAGGTGGGAACGAGTGTCACCATGTCCAGGTGTGGCCCAGGTGAAGACCAGAGTTAATAGGTCCGGCTGGGTCACTGTTAGTGAACAGTGTAAACATATCCTGATGCTACCCAGGTGGGAACCACAGAAACCAGGTCCTGGTGAGTCCAGGAGGGCCCAGAGCATGAGGTCCAGAAGAGGTCCCGATGGGAACCACAGTCACCAGGTCAGGTGAGGCATGCTTAGGATCAGAGTCACCAGTTACAGGTGAGGCCCCTGTTGAGCCAGAGTCACCTGGTACAGAAGAGGCCAAAGTCAGGACCATAGTTACCAGGATCAGGTCAGTCCCAGTGGGGAATAGAGTAACCATGCCCCGATGATACCCAGGTAGAACCAGAGTCACCAGGTCCAGATGAGGCGCAGGTGGGGAGCATATTCACTCGGTCCCAGTGAGGCCCAGTTGCAGACCAGAGTCACGAGGTCTAGTTGAGGCCTAGAGGGGTACCAGATTCACCTGGTCTAGTGACATCCAGATGGGGAGCAGAGTCACCATGTCAGGGTGAGGCCCATAGGGGATCCAGAGTCATCATGTCCAAGTGAGGCTCAGGTGTGGAACGGAGTATCTAGATCATAATGGTCCACAGGTGAGGACCAAGTCACCAGATCTGGGTGAGGCCAAGTTAGGATCACACTCACCACTTCCAGGTGAAGCCAAGAATGTGTCCACAGCAATCAGGTCCAGGTGGGGAACAAAGTCACCAGGACTGTGTGGCCACATGGGGACCAGATTCACAAGGTCCAGGTGATTCCCAGGTGGTGACCAGAGTTACCAGTTCCAGGTGAGGACCAGGTAAGGACCAGATTCACCAGGTCCAAGTGAGGCCCACGTGGGTGCATGGGTCACCAGGTACAGGGAGAATAGCTGGGGACAAGAGTCACCAGACTGGGTTCGGCCTAGGTGGCTCAGGTGGAAACCCCAATCACCAGGTCCAGTGAGGCCA